>NW_013954655.1:0-255 GCF_001266775.1 Austrofundulus limnaeus
GTCCCGAGATGATTACCCTCTGCTAGTTAGGAAGTTTCACTTCCTGTTTACTAACGCAAAGCTTGTCGCCGACGTCTGACGTAATCACGCATTGCTTAGCCTCGTCTGACGTAATCACGTATTGCGTAGCCTCGTCTGACATAATCACGTGTTGTGTAGCCTCGTCTGACGTAATCATGTGTTGCGTAGCCTCGTCTGACATAATCACACGTTGTGTAGCCTCGTCTGACGTAATCATGTGTTGCGTAGCCTCGT
>NW_013954655.1:2392-3699 GCF_001266775.1 Austrofundulus limnaeus
CGATACTGTGGTCACTCTGTAGCATCAATTATGCTAATGCTAGCTGCCTGTCACGTTCTCTCGTCCTGGCCACACCTCCGCTCTCTAACCCCCCCCTCCACTACCCACAACCCCTCCCCTACCCACTTTGATGCATTTTTCAAATTTCGCCTTGGGGCGGAGTTATCTTTTCACTGGGGGTAAGATACACTTTAAGTTTGAACTCAAGTATTTATTGAGTGTTTCGGTCCTTCCACAGCACGCTGTCTCAGTGTTGTCATGCAGTGGTGGCTCTGCTGTACCCCTTCACCTGGCAGCACACGTACATCCCCGTTCTGCCTCCGTCCATGTTGGACATAGTCTGCACCCCGACCCCGTTCATCGTGGGCCTCCTCTCCAGCTCGCTACCTCGACTCAAAGAGCTGCCGTTAGAAGAAGTAAGACCAGGCTTTGATTTCTTTTCTCATACGCTGCCTGCTGTGCCCTTGACTCGCAGCCTTTCCTGCTCTGAACAATGGCTCCAGGAAATAACGTCACTCTGTCTCTGTGCAGGTCCTGGTGGTTGACCTTGGCAACAACCGATTCCTACGTCAGGTAGTGACCATGGAGACCAAAAGCTTGCTACAAAAATCTGCCTGTAGTCTTCAGATTTTGTTGTGGATACAGGAGTTACATGTGTATTTAGTGACTTTACTGAAGGTCTCATATACAATGTATCTGATTTATTCTTTTTTTATTCCAGCTGGATGATGAAGACTCCATTCTTCCTCACAAGCTGCAGGCAGCTCTTGAGCACGTGTTAGAAAAGAGGAGGGAACTGGCCTGTGAGAAGGGAGATCTGTCAAATGGTGATTCAGCACAAATGTTGCCTGATTCAGAGGTTCTCAAACTGAGGTCCTAGGACCCCCAAGGGTCCGCAAGATGTAACTTGGGGGTCCTCAAAAATTATAGTAAACTGTTAATTTTGCTTTTCATTTAAAAAATGCACAAATGCATAAAGGGAACAATGCACCAGTAAAACAGACATACTCCACCAAAAAACAATAATTATTCTCATGGCATTAAGGGTTTAAAATGACAGTAAATCAATTTTAAATCAGCATGAGATTATGAGGGGGTCCCTGGAATATGTTTATCTTTGTAAGGGGTCCTCAGACCCAATAAGTTTGAGAAATCTTGGTCTAATTGATGAGAAATTCAAGAAAAGCTAAAATGGTTCTTTTATTTCTATAGAACCTCATTAAAGAGTAACTTACCCCAAAATTAACTTTTTTTAGCTGATAAACTGTCTAGAATGTGTCTAAAATGTTATATAGTACTGTTTCTGT
>NW_013954655.1:4699-13038 GCF_001266775.1 Austrofundulus limnaeus
GCTTACATGTCCGCAGCTGCCCCCCCTCAATTATGCTAATGCTAGCTGCCTGTCACGTTCTCTCGACCTGGCCACACCTCCGCTCTCTAACCCCCCTTCCTCCACCCACACCCCCTCCCCTACCCACTTTGATGCATTTTTCAAATTTCGCCTTGGGGCGGAGTTATCTTTTCACAGGGGGGGTAAGTTACACTTTAATCTATCATTCAAACAGCAGGTTTTTGTGCTTCTTTAAGCCCCTCAAACAGGTGGCAGAAGCTGTCTTAAAAGGCCAATATTATGTGTTTCTCAGGCATTTATTTAAATACTATACCTTAATAAAGTATCTATGTCTCATTTAGCTGTTATTAAAATGCTGTTTTTATGTTTAAATAGAAAAWAAACTTATCTTCTCATCACTTCCTCTTCTAAACGCCTTGAAATTGTCCTCTGTCTCTTTAAGAACCACCTTCCGCTTCTGTTCCGTCCATTTAAGCAGGGGTAGGTGGGGGGGGGGGGTGTTTGCGCACATGCTACATTTCCTCAAAGGTATTTTGAATCTGAAAAGAGCTTCACTGAGTGAGAACTAGTGTTAGGAGCTCAGCAGACAGTTAGGTTTCACTTTCAGTTTCACCCGAGAGCCTGCAGGAGTCATGGGCGGGGTGTGTGGGGAGGGAGGGGGTGAGCTCTGCCATGAGGAAGTTCAGCTTAAAGACACGTCCCAGGGGTGATTTAAACATATAAACAGCATTTTAATAATAACTAAAGGTGACATAGATACGATATTATGGTATAGTATTTAAATATATGCCTGAGAAACACATGATATTGGCCCTTTAATAAAAGTCTTGTGACCAGTTTGACCTGAAAACGTTGGTTTAATGAATGCTTTGAAAGCCAGTAAAGCCTGAAGAACTAAAATCTGAATGCACAGTTCTGATTGGTGAAACTTGTTTTTTGGTGCTGATCAAGCTTTGTATTCATTCAGTATCATGTTGGTAAATATTTTTTCTTCTTCTTTTCTTGAACATCCTTTCAGACTCCTGCTCCCTCAGCACGGTGGTCTCGGAGGCCTTTGTGCGTTTCTTTGTGGAGATGGTGGGCCACTACTCCCTCTTCATGGGAGGGGCAGAGCGGGACGACGAGTCCCTGTCCTCGCCCACCTTACCCAGCCCCTCTTCCTCCCCCTCCTCATCCTTTCAGCGCGAGGCCTTTCGCAAAGCGGTCACTTCCAAGAGCTTGAGGAGGTTTCTGGAGGTGTTCATGGAGACTCAGATGTTTACCGGCTTCATCCAGGAGAGGGAGCTGCGCAGACAGGGCCTCAAAGGTACGAAGATTCAATCAATGTTAACAGACTTTAATTCAAGCATCTGAATGATTTTTATCTGCTTGCTTTTTATGGACATTTTTATTTATGTAAAGGTCTTGAGTTACCCCACATTTCTTTATAGTTTGTTTCCAATGAACCAGACTTTTTGTATTTCGTAGGTCCTGATCAGTTGCTCCAGACTTCCTAAACGTTTTTAATGTTTTTCTTTAGATTTTGACTGCTTTTTCACTCTTTTTTTATCCATACCTAACCTAGTTTAAAAGTGTTTGCTGAGCTACATACCTTGTCTCTAAGGCTGCGTCATGGAAACTCAAGGAGGAAACTCCTTTCATCTGTTTCTTATTGTGTACAACTAATCATCAGAAAATCTGTCACCAATTAATATTTGCCACTTTGCAATTACTGCAATTATTGCCCCGTGATGATGTATTTTTGTGTGCAACACATGTGAGCTCAGTGGCAGTAGGTGGTGCGGAGCAGCTAACTCTAACTGTACAAACTTGTTTAATCACCTGAAACACTGCAGTAAACTGAAAAACGAGGAAAGCCAGAACGTGTAGACTGAGGCCACGACGTTGGCTACAGTAAACTCTCCTCCAGTGAAATGAGGAAACAAATCTACTCAGCTGAGAATCAATGATGCACCCAGCCAATCTGTCCCTCACAAGCAGTACGGTAAAGTGAGCTCTGAAAGGAGATAACTCAGGTCCTGGCAGATTGCAGGACTTTTGCTGCGTTCCACTTGCCCTCGGAGGTCGTAGCTTCGAGTCTCCGAGTTCTATTTTTCAACTGGAACGCCCCCTGAAGTCGTAGTTTCGAGTCGGGAGGTCGGCACATCCAAACCATACCCGAGCAGCCCGAGCATGCATTACGTCATCATTTCAACATGGCTGCTGCACGCATGAAACTGTCAGCGGTCACGCTATCATTAGCATGTTTCTCAAATGTTGAGCTGTAATCAAACGTACACAAGCACCATCCCCATTACTTAACAGACAGAAAGTAAGAAGAGAGGCAGAATAAAAACGAGTGTAATTTGTTTGTTTGTTTAGTTTGTTTATGTATGTAGCGTACTAGCATGCTTGTCTGAGCTAACCGCTAACGTTGCTAGTCTTGCATGTAAACAAACGCGGCTTTGTTCTGTGTTTATTTTACATTACGTCAGACGTACTTGTAGTGCTTTATAGTGATAGTTAAAAATGTATGTTTAACACTGTTTGTACACTCAGAATATCTCGTAGAGCACTATTATTGTACGTTTTATTGTTGCTGAGCAAAATAATAGAAACGCCTTTTCCGACGTTTTAAACTGGAACGCTATAGCTCGGAACTGACGTCAGTCCGGCTTCAGAATTTCGAGTTCCGATACGACTGGAACGCAGCATTTCTGTTGCCACTCCACTGTGGAAAATCTGGGTTTCAACTCACAGCTTTCTGTTTTAAACCAGTTAAAATGTAGAAGTTAGTTTGACTGATGATTGTTAGTATAATATTAAGTATTCATTATAAGTGTAACTGCTATCTAATAATCATAATATTTGTTATTAGTTAAATGCCACAATTGATCATATTTCTTTTGCCAGTATTGTCCAACACTATCTGAGATCCTGTTCTTTCAGTCGTGATCCGCACCCAATGACCATAGGTGAGGACTTGAACCCAGTTGGATCAGTAAATTAAAAGTGTCACCTTTTGGTTCAGCTCCTTCACCACGGCAGACCGAAACAACACTTTTATTACTGCTGATGAGGTCTCGAACCGTCGGTCTGTCTCCACTCTTGTCTCAGCTGTAAACCCTGAGTCAACACTGCCTGTTTTGGATCCGAGGTTCAACAGTTGGTCGGCTTCTCCCTTCAAGGCTGAGAAGTGTGATCCATGTACCATTTTTGTTCCAGTGGGTACCAACACTCAGGAAGCAGGCGGGCACAAGTAGCTCAAAAAACAAAGGAAAACTTACTTTATACAGGAAGCAAAAACAAGTACACAGCAAAAAAGTTAATCCAACACTGACAATCTTACATCCAGTCTAAACATCTTTTTGATTTTGTTTTGAGACTGATATACTAAGGAAGAGGCAAGAGCAGAGTTTGTTTGATTATTTACCTTGTTAGCCTGGATAGTTTCCTTGTTTCAAGAAGTCTTACCAAGTGTAATTGTCTTATTCCATTGGCAGATTATTTCATTTAGTTTGAGAAAATTCTGAATAGAATCTCGTATTTTTTGGCACATTTTTAGATGGCTTGTTTTTGCAGTGCACCTGGACATGTGGCAGGGAGCGCACAGTGCAGAGCTGAAAACTGACACAAGGACACACAATATAAGGAGCTGAAAACAACAAACACCTGTGAGGGAGATGAGTAGGAACAGTGGGCCTCATGCAAGAACCATTCGTACAAACAGATTTGTTCTTAAGTTGTGTGTACGAGTGATTTAGGAGAACTTACTGAGCCCCTAAAGGGAAATGGATTGGAAAAAAACTATCTCGTTCCCACCAGTTAGTATCTCGTTCCCACCACTTACTAAGTCGTTCCCACCGGTTAGTAAGTCGTTCCCACCAGTTAGTATCTCATTCCCACCAATTAGTGTCTCATTCCCACCACTTACTAAGTCGTTCCTACCAGTTAGTATCTAGTTCCCACCAGTTAGTATTTCGTTCCCACCAGTTAGAATCTCGTTCCCACAACTTACTACGTCGTTCCCACCAGTTAGTATCAAGTTCCCACCAGTTAGTAAGTCGTTCCCACCAGTTAGTATCTCGTTCCCACCACTTACTAATTCGTTCCCACCAGTTAGTATCTCATTCCCACCACTTACTAAGTCGTTCCCACCTGTTAGTATCTCGTTCCCACAACTTACTACGTCATTCCCACCAGTTAGCATCAAGTTCCCACCAGTTAGTAAGTCGTTCCCACCACTCACTAAGTCGTTCCCACCAGTTAGTATCTCGTTCCCAACAGTTAGTATCTCGTTCCCACCAGTTAGTATCAAGTTCCCACCAGTTAATATCAAGTTCCCACCAGTTAGTATCTCGTTCCCAAGAGTTAGTATCTTGTTCCCACAAGTTACTAAGTCGTGCGCATGAGTTAGTATCTCGTTCCCAGCAGTTAGTAAGTCGTGTGCACGAGTTAGTATCTCATTCCCATGAGTTACTAAGTCGTGCGCACGAGTTAGTATCTCGTTCCCACCAGTTAGTAAGTCGTGCACATGAGTTAGTATCTCGTTCCCACGAGTTACTAAGTTGTGAGCACGAGTTAGTATCTCTTTTCCACCATTTAGTAAGTTATGCGCATGAGTTAGTATCTCGTTCCCACCAGTTAGTAAGTCGTGTGCACGAGTTAGTATCTCATTCCCATGAGTTACTAAGTTGTGCGCATGAGTTAGTATCTCTTTTCCACCATTTAGTAAGTTATGCGCACGAGTTAGTATCTCATTCCCACAAGTTACGAAGTCATGCGCATGAGATACCTCACAGGATCTTTCAGATCGTTTTGGACTAGCTATGCGTTTACTGAAATGGACATACGTGACATAATTTAGCCTTGTATTTCAGGCCAAACTGCAAATAAACACACTGAAATACAAACATTACTTGTTCTCCGAACGGTGCCACAGCTTGGTGACAGTCTCGGAGCCTTTCCACCCACGGTTCCTGGATGTTTACAGTTTCCTTGGCAACAGAGTAGTTTTGCTAAAGCTACCCGCTGAAAATAAATAAAATCCAGATTAAAAATTTAGGAGGTCTACCACCTAGGTTGGAAGGTACTGAGCCCCTAAGGGACATGGATTGGGAAAAAACTCGTTCTCGTTCCCACCAGTTAGTATCTTGTTCCCTCCACTTACTATGTCGTTCCCACCAGTTAGTAAGTCGTTCACACCAGTTAGTAAGTCGTTCCCTCTAGTTAGTATCGCGTTCCCACTAGTTAGTATCTCGTTCACACCAGTTAGTAAGTCGTTCCCACTAGTTAGTATCTCGTCCACACCAGTTAGTAAGTCGTTCCCTCTAGTTAGTATCTCATTCCCACCAGTCACTAAGTTGTGCGCACGACTTTATAACTGGTGCGAGATAGTCCCCTCCCCACCCCCCCAATCCATGTCCCTTTAGGGGCTCAGTAAGAATTTGTGGCGTTCACCAATTTTTTCGTATTCTAAGATTTTCTTCAGATATGGACAAAATTCACGAGTGGTCCAGAACTGTCGTAAATTTTATGAGCAGCCAGTTTTCTGTTTTCCAGATGAATTTTCTTCACCAATAACTATATATTTCATTAATTTGAAGATATTTCGAGTTGAAAATAAATCACACTCCATAATTATGGTAACAATGGCTTATTCTGTTTGAAATGGAGTAAGATTTTAACGACATAAATTGGTTAGATTTAATGAAATTGGCTTTTAATGCTGTTGTATAAAACTACAATATTACTATGAAGATCTCAAATAAAAACCAACTTAAATTATACATTAATTGAAGTTTGGAGACATTTTAAAATGCTTTTTTCAGAAATGCATCTGACTCTTGCGACGTTCGGGGGGGACGATCAGGTTGGGGTGGTGGTGGTTTGGGGGGTAACACAGTCATCATTTCATTCCTCAGCTTTAAAGCAGATCCTTTAATTCCACAGCTGATGCTGCTAAAAATGACTTTTTTTGTGGATCTGTGAGAGCAGGACTTTAATCTCTGAACTCGTAAAGTTCTTCTTTTTTACTTTGCGATGTCATTTATGCATGGACATTTCCTGATATCTGAGGCAGGAAACATAGCCTTATATGGTGTTTTTGGGGTGGTAATTATGCTAATCTCCTCTCGCGTGCACAAGCAGCTGGATAGAACAGGTGGAATTTACGCAGCTCATTTACACACTTCCTGAAGATAGAAGAGTTTGTTGAATCTGACGTGACATGTTCGTACGAACCCTTTGTACGAACAAAAGTAAGAGAAATTCAGGAAAAGAACACGAACATGTTCTTGCATGAGGCCCAGTGAGATGAGCTGGGGAAGGAAACACTGAGGAGCAGAAACACAGCTCGTGTTCCTCCGTGTGATCCAGTAAAGACACGTCAATCATGACAGCCCTTCATTGTCCAGAACCTTCAACATCTCAGAACAAATCTCGTCCACTCCCAAAACCCTTCTGCTGCCAGAGTTCTTTTGAAGGAAATTTTGTGACTGATTAAGTTAATCTTAGATCCAGTTTTGTATTTTACACTTTATGAACATATAGTTTAAACAGAGTCAGTGTGTCTTTTCAACGTGTTCTGTTCTGTCTGTAATTAAACAAAGTTGATTATCAGTTTGCAACACAAGGAAGTTTGGCTCTTTTAAAGCAAAGTATAAAGAAATAAGGATGACTCGAGACTTTGCACAGCACTTTGTGTCAGTTATCAAAGTAGAGGTCGAGAATCTCTTTAAAATATTTGATTTTGAAATCTTCTGTTGTGTATCCAGGTCTCTTTGAGGTAAGAGCCCAAGAATATCTGGACTCACTTCCTGGGAGTGAACAAAGAGGCGTAAACAAGTTCCTCAAGGGCCTTGGTGAGATTTATTGTCCAGCTGCAGTCGATCAGCTGATTTCCTAATCGACCAGAAAGCCATCAGTTTTCTGTTGAAAGAGCTTCTGGTTTTATACGTTTGATTTATTGTTTGCTTTTTGTTGTTTTCAGGAAACAAGATGAAGTTTCTTTCCAAACGATGAGCCAGGAAAAGCTGTGAAAGCAGGACAAAGAAGATGGAAACGTGGAGAACTTTCCTGCACAGATTCATTCAGAAGGAGTGGAGACCTGGATGTGCACGAGGAGAGCAGGTTTAACTCTCAGCAGTCGCTCCATCAGTGTGAAGACCAGCATAACGGAGCAGAATCCAGTCTTCCAGTCGGTCCCGACAGTGTATCACTGTGCAGCACATCACAGAGTCGATGTGTTCCTAATGTCACCTGGAGACCTGCAAGGAGGGCCAATCCTCTGTTGTACTTTTACTTTACATTCCAAGTATTTTCTATAGAAGCTTTTATAAATACAATAGTACAACTTCCTTGTCAACAGGAGGCTTTTAAGTTAATTTATATCACTTTTAGACTAACTTTATCTCTTTTTTTAAATGTTTAATTCAAATATTTTTTTAAATAATCTCCTGTAGCTGTTAATACACTTTATTAGAGTTTAGTCCAGAGAATTTGTAGACCACTTGGGTTGTTGGGTTTATGTACTACTATTATAAACAAATGTACTTTAATTAAAATGGGAACTTGCATTAATGGTTGAGGAATGAAAAAGAAATCAGCCTAAAATGTGTTTTTCCCCTCGGGAGTCCAGAGATAATGTGTGGCTAGAGCAGAAAAATGATTATTGTCTTAGCTCAGTCCTTACTGTGAGTCTCTACAAAAACAACTATCTTAAAAAGAAGAAATGGAATGTCATAAATAAAGTGATTTAAAGTACTTAAATGACCTTTTTTGTGACTAAACTGTCTAAAAAAGATTTGCGAGTCATTTACGGTTTAGTATTACCAAAGTTTATGAGAAAAACAGAGGGCTGTTTCACAGAACCAGGATTGAGAAATCCAGGATAAGAGATAAATCTAGGCTTGACATAACATGATCAGCAGGGGCAGAGCCAGGGGGTACCCAGGGGTGGCCCTAGTCACCACCAAGGAGGTCCTATAGAACAGCTGGAGTGTGTTAAACCAGGTGACCATGTGAACGACTGGTGAAGCTAACGGCTAATGCTAAACAGTCAAGTCTGGATTTCCCATTACTGTACATGTTGACAACAGAGCAGAAAAAAAGGACTGATGATGTAGAAATCATTAAAATATATTAATTATTATTACGCAAATTATATTAATATTAATAATAATATTAATCCAATTATTATTAATATTTTACAGTTTATATAATCTATCTAATGTTTTAAATAATGTCAGAAAAGCTGTTTGTGTTATGGATTTATTAACAGAAGATATATGAGCAGAACATAATGTAACAGTTTAAAATTAAAATAATCTTATAAAGTCCATGTAATCACTGTTATTTAT
>NW_013954655.1:14038-24892 GCF_001266775.1 Austrofundulus limnaeus
TCATTAGCACCTCTAGTAATATATTTACTGAGAAAAATGGTGACGTGTTCAATACTTATTTTACCCGTTGTATAATCCCACATGTTTACCATGTACACCCACTTGTTTCACACAGACAATAAGCTCTCAAATTCCACATGTAATCCCAGTGTTCCGATGTAATCCTATGTTTCACTTTTAACAGCCATGGTTTTACTTACTCCATCAGGTTTTGTGGTATCTGTCGTCTGGACACCTGCAACACCCTGATTGGTTGGTAACAGACTGGTCTCAGCTGCTCCTCATTCCACATGATGACTCCTGAGACTTTAAGTCTCCTCTGATGTTCAGATCTTTACTGGAACAATGTATCCCTTGTGTAGTTCAAAGTGTTTTCTAAACAAGTAATACTGTACTTTTTCATATTCTTTTGTGTTTTTTATCTCAGAGGTTCTCAAACTCTGCGAGGCATATCTTGGGGGTCCTCAAAAATTTTCACAAAATTGTTCATTTGTTATTTTAAGAAAATTCATACGGAGAACAATTTACTAGTAGAGCAAACATACTAAACCAAACGAAAGATAATATTCCCATAGCATTTAGGAGGTAAAATGACAATAAACTATTTTTAAAACAGCATGGGGTTTATAAGGGGGTCCCTGGAATTTTTTTTACCTTTGTAAGGAGTCCCCAGCCCCAAAACGTTTGAGAACCCCTGACGTCTCCTCAAGTCACCTCCCCTCCCTCGAGTCTTACTTATCAAGCTGACCGATTACCTGTTGCCTCGCCCATCACCTGGTCCGTCCACTCCCGCTGGAAACCCGTAAACTGAAAGACTGACTCAAAACTCAGAGGAATTTTCATCAGCACATTCTGATCATCTTCCTCTTCATCTCTACTGATACAGAGCACCCCAGTGTAGATGGTGTAAATAAACAGTCTCTCTGTTCCACACGGCTGCCTGATCCTTTCACATTCCCCTGAATCTTGGTAGCTTTCACACCCGTTTTTAAATGTAGGCTAACTCATAATTTACAAGTGTAATTTCCTCATTTTCACATTAACCATTTCAAATATATTATCCTAGGTTTCACATGTAATTCCACATAACTCATAAGTAATCCCATAGTTTTCAGGTGAAATACTATAATGTGGGTGCATTGCTCATGTACTTTATACACTCACCGGCCACTTTATTAGGTACACCTGTCCAACTGCTCGTTAACACTTAATTTCTAATCAGCCAATCACATGGSGGCAACTCAGTGCATTTAGACATGTAGACATGGTCAAGACAATCTCCTGCAGTTCAAACCGAGCATCAGTATGGGGAAGAAAGGTGATTTGAGTGCCTTTGAACGTGGCATGGTTGTTGGTGCCAGAAGGGCTGGTCTGAGTATTTCAGAAACTGCTGATCTACTGGGATTTTCACGCACAACCATCTCTAGGGTTTACAGAGAATGGTCCGAAAAAAAAAAAACATCCAGTGAGCGGCAGTCCTGTGGGCGGAAATGCCTTGTTGATGCCAGAGGTCAGAGGAGAATGGGCAGACTGGTTCGAGCTGATAGAAAGGCAACAGTGACTCAAATAACCACCCGTTACAACCAAGGTAGGCAGAAGAGCATCTCTGAACRCACAGYACGTCGAACTTTGAGGCAGATGGGCTTCAGCAGCAGAAGACCACACCGGGTGCCACTCCTTTCAGCTAAGAACAGGAAACTGAGGCTACAATTTGCACAAGCTCATCGAAATTGGACAAGAGAAGATTGGAAAAACGTTGCCTGGTCTGATGAGTCTCGATTTCTGCTGCGACATTCGGATGGTAGGGTCAGAATTTGGCGTCAACAACATGAAAGCATGGATCCATCCTGCCTTGTATCAACGGTTCAGGCTGGTGGTGGTGGTGTCATGGTGTGGGGAATCTTTTCTTGGCACTCTTTGGGCCCCTTGGTACCAATCATCCCTTAATTTACACATTTAATATCTCTAGTTTCACATTTTTTTTATTCATCATTAAACTTGGCAAATCCTATTTTTGCAAGGGCAGCCTGGGCCTGAAGGCAACCTATTGTACATGTTTTTGGTCTGTGGGGGAAATCGGAGTGCCCGGAGAAGATCCACGCAAGCACGGGACCWTTCAAACTCCAAACAGAAAGACCCCAGTTCTGAACCTGGGATCAAACCCAGGACCTTCTTGCTGCGAGGCATCAGTGCCAACCACTGAGCAATATGTTTCAAATATATTATCCCAGGTTTTACATGTGATTCTACATAACTCACATGCAATATAATTTTCAGATAATCTATGTCTTTCTGCAAGATTCCAACCTGGGCTTTTCTGATTCAATCACTGAAGAACATCCCTTAGAGTCAGAAACGGTCACACAGTAACAAATTGAAATCATTCAAACTTTATTCGTCACATCCATAGTTACAAAGCTCATAACTCTGATTGTCTTCTTTTGTTCAGAGCCCCATCATTCATCCCAAATGTTTTCAATCGATCACAAAATAAAAGGATTCTACAGGAACAAAAAATATTAAATTAAATCCAAACTCTTATTTCCCGATCAGTTTACAGATTAATCCTGAAGATATATAAATATAAAATGAAGGATGATGAGGGAAAAGACGATGGAAGACGTCACAGAAAATGAGCTTTTGTCTACAGTTTTTTTAACTTCATTTTTCATCTTCAGTTTACATTTTAACACAAAAATGTCCAGATGTTACTGGAGAATACCTTTTAAAACAAAGTCATAAAAACAAAAAACATTATAGGATATTATAGCATTTTTCAAAGGCCCTCTGTCATTTTAAAATAATAGTTCCTTTTAAATATTACATGACAATCACTAAAACACTCACACAAAGAAGCAGAGCATCAAATGCTTTGTTTACAGTCAGAAGAGCACTTACAGCCTCTCACAGCCTGTGAGAAATGGATTATAAATTAACACACATTCTTTCAAATGGATCCCAGTCAGTCACCTGCTTAAATTGTGTTTTCTTCATTTACCTTGATTTAAATGACAGCCAAAAGATGAACCAAAACACCATTTTGCCAGCATCCAAAAGCAGATTTCTCGGCAGAAAATCAAATCACACATTCTGGCAGTACCTGATCTTCAACTTTTTGTGAAAAAAAAAAAAGCCCAAAATGTTCAAAATTACATTTATGACACATTATGAACTCAAATCTGTAAAACTGACAAAAATTTTTAAACTCATTTCCAACGTTTCTTTTATTTTATTGCAAAATGTATATTGTTCCAAAGTCAGTAAGTTACATACCTGACGTCACAATTTTCATAGTTTTCTTTAACAAATAAAGAATGTTTGACTAAAAAGACTTACATTAAAGTTTAATAGTTTTGTGCAAATATGCCATGCCAGGAATAAAATAACTAAAAACAATATTCACTCATTTCATAATGACTCATTAGTGTCCTATTGAAATATTTGGATCTTTAAAAACAATGCTTATATAGTGTTACACACATACATACCATAAATTCAGTGTTGCAGTTTCACAGCATTTTGTTTTAGTGTTCATTTACAAGAGATTTACAGGTGGTTGAGGAAAAAAATTCAAGAGTTTCACATGAATGCAAAACATGTTTTTACACAGCAGCTGATTTTTAAATGATTTAAAATACAGCAGAGATAATTATAATTTAGAAGGAAAAAAATGGCTGGTAATGACTGCGTTTTTCTTATTAACAAATCCCACAAATGCTAATAAAATGATGAATTCACCTTTTTATGCATCATCTGTGCACAAAGAGCCACTGACTATATCAAAACGTACCAGATGTGTAGTATTCCACAGCTGTAAGTAGTCCCCCCCCCCGCCCCCACAAAATGCAGTATTTACCAATAAGTTCCTGAGTGTCACAGAATTAGAAACTGAATAGAGAATTTAGTGGCTTTTGATCTTTTCCTGACATTAATTTAAAGTAAAAAAAAAAAAAAAACCAAGCCTCAACCTGGTTTAACAGTGTAATGTACCTCAGAGAAATAAAACACAATGTATTCAAATAAATAAAATAAATCGCTGTCGTGCTTTCAAAGCTGAGGTTTCCTTGTATTTTCACAAAAGTTTAGTCTGAGTTCACAATCTTTGTCTTTCATGTGAGTTTTCTTTGCATCAGTCACAACACCTCGGTGGTGGGCACAGTTTGACTAAGACGCTAACAGCGGAGCTAAATTTTAATTTCGCGATTTAGTGTTTTTGCTAACTTAGAAAACATTTAGCACACTTAGCTTCTGCTAACTAATTTTTCCCGCTAAATTATAACTATGATAGATTACCTGACTGTTTTGGTAAACGTTCAGTTCAATGCAGCTTACCAAATAGAAAAGAATAAATAAATTGCGCCAGATTTTGTGATAAGCTGTGACTGGTCAACACAGAGGAAGCTGAAGGACGCTATTGCTGACTACGTCACCTTACAAGACATGATTGGTTAACTCGACACAAGGGCGGGAAGTTAAAAATATGTTTTTTTTTTCACTTATGGCGTGCTCATGTTACTGTTGCTAGAAGAACCTATGGATGAACTGCATGCAGACCAGTCTACAACAATGGCTGTAAGGGATGAGGCCAAATTGCCACAAATGATCCTGCCTTCCTCAAAAAAATCAAACCAACAGAATCAAACTAACAGCAGGTTTGTGTCAGTCCCATCAGTCTTCAACAGGAAGGAGATGAAAGTGTTTGACAGACTGAGTGGCAGTCATCTTAGCAGTTATCTTTAGCTTCTGTTAATTACTTCTCTGTTTAGCGATTTAGAGCTAGCAGAGCTAAGGTTCTTGTTTAGCAGATTAGTGGTTAGTGAAGCTAACTTTTTGGTTAGCTGTGCCCATCACTTCTTCATCTAATCCTTTGATAAATATACTGATATTCTGCAGTATAATACACTGTAACCACAAAATGGTTGTGTGGTTAAGCTCAGGAGACCTGCAGTTGTCAGAAGTGGTCTCTGTGCATTATGTGAAACATAAATATTTGATACAGTTGTATGTTTAATTCAGTCTGCACTGCCTGAAATGGTTTGTAGAGCATGTATAAGATCATTACGAAATTTTAAATAATGTTTCAAACACAAATAAAACAAATAACAAATAATACCTACTGTGGCTTTGAAAAATTTCCACACTTTTTTTGGTATCACACTAAAATGGAAATGGAAACTAGGCTTGGGCCAGATAGAAGTACACTTGTTTTACAATGTTACATGGTCAAAATTTGGAGATCACCTAAGGGTATTTAATTATTCCTGTTTTTAAAACACATTTTTCTTCCAGTTGTAGACCTATGCACTGTAGAGGAGAACCCCCTTACTCCACCTACTGCTGCTGGCTGACAGTCTAAAGGAGGGAAAACCCCGTCCAACTTTTCTCCCGCTTAAAAAAGACAAAATTATAACCTTTGTGATATTTCTTCCATGGCTTAGCTAGGAGAAATGCAACGCTCTTTCATTTTATTATTTTTTAATGTATTATTTTGAAATAACCAGGAAACAAGCTACAAAAATTACCATGTCTAGAAGTAAAGCAAGAGCAGGCTGCAGGTTGCTACCATGCCTAATAATCCAGCTAATTCATTAGCTAAGATCAGTTTATCAGGCAGGCACACAATGAGGAGAAGGATAGACAAGTCATATTCTATATTGAGGTGACCAGATTTTCTATATTTATTTTGAGGACATTTCCAACTCAAATATAAGAAAGAATTTCTTGTTATATTAATGAACTTAGGAAACTGGGAGTTATAGTTTCATTAATTTTTACATATTGTAGAGACTTTGCTAGTAGGCAGTAATCAAGCTCGATGGAATTGAGTTTTGATGACAACACACTATCTCCACACGCCCTATCAACAGAAAAGTTGTCCCCCTTACACACCCAGGAAGTACGTCTTATGATGTCAACTTACAGTGAATAACATTAACCTGAACGACTAACCAACCCGAACATGACAACTAACCAGAACAGCTCATTTTAACACTCATAACATCTTAAAAGCCGTCACTATGCTCTGACAGATAGATATGAGACAGATAATCTGTGGGAAAAAATAAAGCTCCTTTGGCTCCTCCCAGATTATTTGTACATATAATACATTTGTTTGGTTGTTTTTTGCATGTGCAAAACAATCGTATTTTTGCTTTTAGTGATTTTACTTTCAGGACTTCATACTGGCCCATGCCTATAGGTGTGGGGGGTTATACTGTCAGAGTTCCTTTTAAAACCAATCACATTTTGGAGCATGATTCCAACCTGCATTTGGAGGATCAAACTTGGCCCTTAACTTAAACATTCCTTGACAGTTTTTAGAAAACATAACGTGTGACAAGGCACTGTTTTTCCCCAGGTACCTAATTGTTTAAGCTCATTTTTTTATCCTATATATTTTGTTCTCAACATTAGTGTGTTTTCACTTGGTCATTGTTTTTATAAAAAACATTGCATCATAAAATCCTTCAACAGACTGTAAACATCTCTCAAAGTAATCTAAGCCTGCTCTGTAGTTGTACTGGCTACAGTATAGTCCTCAGTCATGTTTGCCATTATGACACATATATACATACATAAAACACACAATCGGAATCACAATCCTAAAGACAACAATAATATAACTGGTTAAAAAAATATTAAAAACATGAAATACAGAAAACTATCCAATGGCTCACAGATGCACTTTCACATTTTCCTAAATACTCCAAACTTATACCTTAAAGTTATATAATACTAATCCTTCTTACAATAAATATAAAGATGAAAGCACCAAGCCAAGATTAGTTTGGGCATATTAAGATCTCAGCAGGTCCACAGGACTACCAGCCTTAAAGGTTATTACTTCCTGTTTTATCCTTCAATGCCTTGTGTTTTAGATTGAGCAGATTTTAATTTGTCAAATGTGTCCTTAATGCAATTTTACAGCAAATGTAAGGGCCACGATCTAAAAACATAAATATTGAAACAAAACAACCAACAGGCTTTAAGTGTTTCTCCTGTGTAGTTCAATGTTTTGTTTGAACTGCATGTGCTGAAGGATTGCTGGTTCTTTAATCAATCCATGATTTTCTTATAACATGAATTAAAATCTTATTGCAATAATACCCTTTCTAAAAAAGAACATCAAGTGCATGATGTGATCCAAGCTAATTGACTGAGGCAAACAGGGAGCACTAATAACAGATTGTGGTGTTTCTGTGCAGATAAAGATGTCTCAGTAGAAAGTAACAAAAAGGATTAGACTGTGAAACAGTGAAAAGGATGCTCAGAGAACCAAGGGAGGTCAAAGACTAAGGAAGTACTGTCTTTTAGACTGAATGTGGGCTCAGTCTCTTTGTGAGTCACGACCACAAAAGGTGGCCAAACTGAGCATCCAGCAGTATTTTTAGAGATAAGGTCTTTTTTCCCTGCCTTTTTGTCTACTCTTGCTCTCTGTTGCTTTAGGTTTTAGACTTTGTAAAGGAAGAAGAGTTGTTTTTGTACTGTTGGGTTTAATGGTTGGAGTAGAATTCAGTTCTGAAGGCCTGAAAGCCGATCCCCTTGTGCCATTACGTCTATCAAGGACTTTAAGTGGCATACGTTACCAAGACTGTTAAGGGGAGGTTAAAAAACAGTAAATAATAGTAAGTAATATTATACAATACCCCTCTGATGCACACAAAGATCACATTGTGCATTACTGTAGACCCAATGTCACTGGTTCCAAAATGCACAACAGATTTCCTTCAAGAAACCACTCTCACTTAAAACCCACTCTCTTACACTGCTGTCAAAAGACAGAAAAAGACCTAGTTCCAGTTCAGTCCCAGTGTTTTTTTCTTTTCTTTTCTTTTTGTATATTTGAAGTTTTACAGACCATAGAGGGAGGAGATTATAGCACAAGTTAAGATGTGGTTCCTTTTCTTCATTCTTTTGTTGTAACAAAGTTAATCTGAAGGATACAAAAAACAAACAAAAAAATTTTCTCACACATGATCTCCACAGGTACCATCACTGTYTTATGGTCAGGATAAGTGGAGCCATGCAGTCTTTTTGGGCACTCCTTTTATATTAAAATCTACAAGGCATTGGTGTTTGACTGTTTAGGCCCTGACTTTGATATTCCTTCACCTTGATTTGGGGTAAATTTAGACTTTGTTGTTGAACCAGGACTTTGAGCATTAGAGGGTGGTGGTTGGCTGCGATGAACCTGAGAATGACGAGACAGGGTTGTGCGCATAGGTTGTTGGGGTATATTTGACTTCTGTGAAGTCCGACTCAGTAAAATCTGATGGTGTCGCAGTAACTGGGAATGAAGAAGCTTTTGTGTGTAGGTGATTTCTGGCATGATAGACTTGAGGCAGAGCTCCTTAGCCTCATGGCTGATATTTACTGGCAGATCGTAACCAATTATGCCAACTTTCTCACTAGGCTGCCAAGGTCGAAGATCCTTGTTCCTTATCTCAGAAGCTGAGCGTGGAACTGGCATCTGCCCACCAAAACAGCTTTTAGTTAGCCTCTCTTGGGCCTGTCTAATAAGATCCACCTCCTTCGCCACACAGTCTAGACCCAGAGCTGACAGTTTGACCCATAATGATGCATTAAAGTAGTCGTAAAGGTATGCGTCTAATGAATTCCAGGAACGAATCTTTGCAGGGAGACTTGGTGACAGACTCTTTTTGGAACTTTCAACTCGCATGTTGAGCTTGACATACACAATGTCATCCAAATTCCAAGAAAGAAGATGACGAAGGAGAACTAGAGATTCATCAAAATACTCAGAAATCATCACCAAGGAGAACGTTTTTTCTACATCTGCCACAAAAGCTTGAGCATAAGCAACATCTGATGCTGGTCGATCTTTGTTGCCCCCCAAGTCGAAGGTCAAGGTATTACGTGCATACATAGAATCTGCCTCTTCTGGACGGTAGTACTGTAAGGGGTCGGCTAAGAAGGTCTCTAGAGAGCCATTAGGGACCCTTCGGAAGCTCCCACTGTGACGGCTGTAGTACGTGAACAAAGATTCAAACATGGAAGCTGGCTCTCTCAGGATTGTGATGTATATTGTATCATTTGGCATCAGGCGCTGCAGTGCAGTCTTATTGAAGCGCATGTGGCTGGTGATCATGTTGGGTGGTAGCGTATGTGGATGAACAAAGTGGGAGGAGAAGACTTGTGGGTAACAAAACTGGTGACCACAATTCGGTTTAGGCAACGCCATCGTCAAGTTGTTGCGCTCTGCAAATCGAAACAGTATGTTCTGCAGGGTGCTGCTGGCTGTTTTGTGGGTCTTGAGGAAGACAATATTGGTGTGCTTAGGCTTCAGACCTGGGGCAATCGGAGAGCGAAGTGTAGCGCATCTGAAGTGGTCAATGGTCCTTAGAACAGAGACAAATATATTAGTCAGAAGCCATTCATCCTGCTAACAGACACAGTTTAAAAAGTCAACAAAACAAAAAAATATGTCTAACGCAGTCAATTTATTACTTACATTTTAGAACATTAGAACTATTGTTAGTCTTGAATTTTTCAATGTGAGTCAATTTGTGATTAATGCTACTGTTTATCGTTAGATATTACACCCTGTAATATTAACTTTATAAAAGCTTAGATGAAGGTTATGAAGTACTTACGTTTTGTTATCTTTGACCCTTAGTTTTATTATAGCTCAATATACTGTAGAGTATACTGTACTGTGCATTGTTTTATATATACAGCGGGTAAAATAAGTATTGAACACCTAACCATTGCAGTTTTGCGAAAAACACCAATTTCTAAACGGTCGAAATTCCACCTCAACCTAGCTCAAAAACATTTTGTTGAAAAACGTAATTTTTTTCGAAATTGACGTGTTTTCATTGAGCAAATTTATTTTCGAAATTCTAATTCGCGCATTTTCATGGTCAATGGAAACGCAGCTAGTGTTTCATGGGGGGACCTTTTTCCTTGATATGCAGGAAATAGACAGAAGCACAAGGCAAGCTAGTATCATTGTTGGAGGTGTTGAATGTAGCAGAGATGTATACAGAAAGCATGTAAATAAAAAAAAATTGTGCTAAAGGGGTGGTTTCTGATGTGTGGATGTACTTTGGCTTTAAATGAGGACACTTGAGTCAATCATCCCTTGCAGACACATTTGCCAGAGGTTCTCCCTACAAAAAAATAAGCAAGTGGTGGGTTCTCGAAAGCCTGTAATATTTGTGTGGACATGGCATTGTAGCAGTCACTTTATTGCAGTGATTTTCCTCTCTATCAGTAGAAAATGTGGTTAACACACCCAGGTATGCAAGTAACGAACAAAACCGTTAAATACTGTGATACAGGTATAACTAGTAAAAAAATGTGCTATAAAATTTTTGTCATACCGCCCAGCACTGCTAGGAATTTGGGAACCTTTGCAAACATTTTGAAAACTCCCTAACAAGTGTGAACCACCGCCTTTGCTACAGTGTAAGAGACGGCCAAATGTAAGCTGGTTTTATAGCTTTGAGCTTCAACAGGTCTGTCCTTCTTTGCAGTCTCTGCTCTTGTTGCCACTGCAAAATCTCAAAAGTTTGCGATGGTAATAAATGCATAGTGAATTTTTCTTTATTCCGACAGATTTGTGTTAAATAATTCGTGAAAGCTAATAGACAGTTTAAGTAATTTTACAAGGTAGTAATGTAAACTGATTAAACTCTAGATGATATCTGAGAATTGGTCATGGTGCAAGAAAGTTGTGATGTCAACAATAGCGAGAGTTCAACTAGATACTGCACAGCGGTAACATAATGACCCCCGCATGCACAAATGCACCAGAACTCAGAAGTCTTTATTCCTAATAAATGTCATGGTATTAAGTGCATCCCAAAATTGTAGTGGTTTGGGTGGGGG
>NW_013954656.1:0-2671 GCF_001266775.1 Austrofundulus limnaeus
TTTTTGATCGTCTGTTTTGCACTTACAGTCGTAGACTATGAACACTGGTAAGTGATCAGTTATATCATTCATTAATATTCCACTAGTTAAATTATTTTCCAGCACATTTGTGAAAATATTATCAATTAAGGTAGCGCAGTGCGATGTAATGCGACTGGGCCTGGTGATTTTAGGATACAGGCTTAGACTGAACATGGTGTTAATTAATTCTTCAGTCATTCTATGTTTATTTGGATTAAGAAGGTCAATGTTGAAATCCCCACAGAAAAACGTTATTTTTTGATTAATTGTTATAAATTTTTCTTCTATCCAGTTGTTTAGTATTTCAATGTTTGATCCAGGGGCTCTATAAATCCAACTCACTAAGACANCCCTCAAGCTGAAGAAGGAGGTCTTCAGGACTCAGATATCCTGGGGGACTCCTGGAGCAGCCAACGGGTGCCAGACGGACTGCAGTTTTAATGGTTGTGAATGCCTCAGGGTCCTCCAAGTTGTGCAGGAAAATGTTGGGAAGATGAATATCTGGATATCTTTCAGTCAGACAGTCTGATTCAATAAACTAGCAGATTTTCACTGAAACATTGTAGAAACAGTGTAAATGCAGTGTGCATATGTGTATGTCTAGAAAAATATATACAGTAGGTACTAATATAATTTTCAGGTTAAAACTGTGTGTCAAAACTATTTCTCAAATTTAAGCTTCTGACCCTGGTCGACATAGGTAAACAAACATGTACGCTGGTTCGCTGGTTTATTGACTAAAAATTAATAAAGAATTAATCAAACCATCTAATATAATTAGGTCTGGCGTAATTATGAGCTCTGGTAAAACAATTTGTTAGCATAGACTGTCAGACAGACTGTGATTTGAGTGGGGGACTGGGGAATGTATCAACAGACAGTTTGGAAAGTTTAAAATGGGCTCAGTGTACTGATGGTCAAATGAAAGAGCTTATGGACAGAGTACACAAACTGGAGAAAACTGTAGATAAACTCACTCACGGGTTGACATCACAGCCTTTACAGGAAGTGGGGCAAAATCATGTGAGAATGGGAAAGAAAAAACATCTCAGATTAGGGAAATTTGAGAGAAAACTTCAGAGGGAGTCTATGAAATGTTTCACATGTGGGGATTTTGGTCACAAAGCTGGTCAATGTCCGAAATAGTTGATAACAGCTATAGAGGCTTGAACTTAGAGAAAGATTTTTTTGGTTGTGTAATTCAGTAAAAATACAGAGATGTTTGGAATCATAGGGGAAAGAAAAAATGGATGTATTTCAGCCTATATAGAAGGATAATGAAAGGGAAATTGAGGTCTCCCCTCATCATAGTCACTGGGAAAAGAAAGTAGTGATGGGAACATATGCAGGGGATTACTTTGGGAGTTATATATTTTATCAGATGCTGGTGTATTAAACAGGGAGAATAGTAGGTTCCCATATTCCATATTGGGATGTAAATGCTGCCGTAGTGCGCACGAGCAGAGGGGGTGAGGTTTTAAAGCTGGTGACAGGATCTATTTATAAATGATTTTACAAATAATGAACTTATATCACACCTGGAGTTAGGCCTGTCGCGATAGTCAATAAATCAATGAATTATAATTATAATAAGTTGAGGTAAAAAAAGAAAAGAAAAAACCCTTTAGCTGTCCCAACAACTCACGAGGAAAACTCCGAACTGTCTGATTTCCTCCCCCGCAGTGCTCTGCTTGTCTCCTAACTTATTGTCCCCTCCTCACACACACAAATAGACACGTTTGTTCTTCTATCTTAATGGGGACTTTGCATTGACTTTCATTCAGTTACCAGTATTTTCTATTACCATTTGAGCCTAAACCTAGCCTAAACTTTACATGGGATGTGAACTGGGCTTATGTCCCCATAAGAAACAGTGGGTCCTCACCAGGCTGTGTAGTTTGCTTCATCTCTAAAGAGATGCTGCTCTTTAATATTGTTTATTTATTGTCTTAGTTGTGTGTGGTGTTTAATTTACCTTTTGTTGTTCTTTGTTTTTTTATTTAAGTGCATTTTTGTTAGAGACTGAGAGTCCACTTTGTTAGACATTCTTTAAAAATTAAAGATTATTGATTTATTACACTTTCATATTACGTGCTTATAATTATTAGGTGTAAAATGGTCACCAGGCAATATTATCGCTTATCGCAATACTTTGAGACAATTAATTGCCCAGCAAAATTTGTTATTGTGACAGGCCTACCTGGAGTAGTGAGGCTGCTAACAAATCCAATTGAAATGGTAAAAGTAAAATGTTCTGGTTATGCCTGCAACATTAATACGAGACATCTGCTGAAAGGGAGCTGAGATACTATCAGATTTACGGGTGGAGGTCAACGTGAACAGTACCAGAGACAAACAGAGACGGAGACGAGATATACAAAAGGTAAGTGATTTTATTTTTACAGGTGCAGGAGGAGTCTGGGGTCTGGACCTGGAACAGAATGATTGCAGAGGTGAGTATTTGATAATTTCCCAGTAATGGTCTTAAGCAGGTAAGTAAAACAGTGGAGTTCTTACGGGCTGGGGAAGGAGATGAGGCGTGGAGGAGATGGTCCAAAAAGGTGAGGATCTCGAGGTGAGTATTGAAGCATCTGTCACTAATTGGATCAGCAAATGACACAGCTGCAACCCATTTGAGTCCTCCTGGTGG
>NW_013954656.1:7057-9113 GCF_001266775.1 Austrofundulus limnaeus
CTGACAAACGGTCTTCAATCTCTGAACTCGTAAAGTTTTTCTTTTTAGTTTTCGCTGTCATTTTCATGAATGGATACTTCCTTGTAGGAAACACAGGAAACACAGCCTTATATTGTGTTTTTGGGGTGGTAATTATGCTAATCTCTCGCGTGCACGAGCAGCTGGATAGAACAGGTGTAATTTACGCAGCTCATTTACACACTTTTCCTGAAGATAGAAGAGTTTGTTGAATCTGACGTGATATGTTCGTATGAACCCTTTGTACTAACAAAAGTAAGAGAAATTTAGGAGAAGAATACGAACTTGTTCTTGCATGAGGCCCATTGTGTTTTCCTGCCGGGTGCCTCTCTGTAAACAAARGCTAGAAGATATTTGATTATTTGTCCTGACGCGCGTTGTTGGTGAACTACATAAGATTTTCATCCAGTTAATAAAATGGGTTCCAACCCCAAATTTATGCAGGGTTGCAAATAAAAAAAATCCAATTTACTCTGTCAAATGCTTTTCCTGCATCTAGAGACAGAATAGTCTTTTAGATATTTTTACTGTATGAATAGTATATTAAATTATATAATCTACGTGAGTTTGTAGTCGAGTGCCTTCCTTTTATGAAACTGGTTTGGTCAGGATGAATTAAGAAAGGAATTATTTTCTCTAATCTTTTAGAGAGAGCTTTACAAATTATTTTAACATCAACATTAATAAGGGAAATGGGATGATAACTTGTAGGTAGTACTGGGTCTTTACCTGGTTTTAATAGGAGACTTATGCTGGCCGAATTAATATGTAATGGAAGCCTGCCATTTTAGTCTGATTCCTGAAGCATTCTGAAAGATACTGGTCCCAGAATATTCCAGAATTCTTTATAAAATTATGCTGGGAACCCGTCCAGACCTGGAGCTTTCTTGTTCGGCAACAGCTTCACATAATTCAGCTGATGTTCTTGGAGAGTCTAGTTCTAAAGACTGGTTACTGGATAATTTTGGAAGTGACACTTTTTCCAGAAACTATTCAATATCCTTATCTGAAGGATTTATCTGCGGAGTGTATAAAACTCGATAGAAGTCTCTGAAAACATTATTTACTTCTCCCTGATTGTAAACTATATTCCCAGTTATGTTTTTGATACCCGATATAGTTGTTTTTTCTTTATTTATTTTAAGCTGGTTAGCTAAAAAAAACTTCCTGATTTATCACTGTGTTCAAAATTTTCTAATCTAAGTCGTTGTATCAAGAATTTATTTTTTTGTCTATGTATTCGTTTAACTCTAATTTTGCCTTCCGCATTCTTTGCTGTATTTCTTCGCCTTGCAAAGTTCCTAACAATTTAATGGCTTCCTCTAGTTCGTGAATACGTTCAATTTCTTTTTTCTTTTTATTTRTTGAGTATGMYATTATCTTGCCTCTCATAACTGTTTTCCCTGCCTCCCAGAGAGTAGATGCTGATGTTCCTGGTAAGTCATTATACTCTAGATATGATGTCCATTCCTCTTTAAAATATTTTAAAAAATGTTCATCATAGAGCAATGATGTATTAAATCTCCAATTTATGTTTGTTTTTATTTCTTTCTTATTAACTAAGGTTAAAGAGACTGGTGCATGATCACTGACAGCAATAGGGTGTATCTCACTGTCTAAAATATTGGTCAGCAATTAACTGCTGACTAAAAAATAGTCCAGGCGAGAATAAGAGTGATGAACATGTGAGAAGAACGTATATTCTTTAGTGTCAGGGTGAAGAGCACGCCATGCATCGCAAAGTCCATAATCACTCAAATATTGTTTAACTATGTTTGTGGATTGCCAACTGCGCTGAGCTCCAGCCGTATTCGTCCTGTCAATGTTGTTATTTAGACCAAAGTTGAATTTGCCTCCAAGAAACAGTGAACAATCTAGTTTATTTGATAGAACAGAAAAGAAATCATGAAAAAATGAGGTATCATCCACATTTAGACCATATATGCTTGCAATACAGTATCCTTGGCTAAATAGAGACAATTTTAATATTATACAGTACAATATATCTACACTTCAGGTCAATAACTGTATCTAATAC
>NW_013954656.1:9410-13989 GCF_001266775.1 Austrofundulus limnaeus
AAGAAAGAAAGAAAGAAAGAAAGAAAGAAAGAAAGAAAGAAAGAAAGACCAATGGGAGATTTATAGATCCATCTGAAAATCAGGGTAAATCAGTGTCAGCAAGATGGATTTATGTCATCTGTAAAAATGAAAAAGCAAGAAAAAAAATAAACATGTTTTTAACCGTCCTGATTTGGGCATATCTGTCCTGCATGAGGAAGTGAGGAGAGCCATGAGCTGACCTGTTCATGTGTTGTCAGAGGAGCTGTTTAAGCTTCATGCAGCAGCAGCTGGCTGTAACCTCCTCATTATTAGCTCTCAGAAACTGTTTAGTCTTTCTGGCAGCACAAACTCAGAGAAAATGATAGCAATGTGAAGCGAGTTAAAAAACTAACACAGAGGACAACTCAATCTGAATAGAAGGTTAACATTTATTTGTAAATGTTCAGGTCTTTTTATTAACTGATTCATATATGGAATAAATCTTGTACCAGCAGGAATTGAATTAGAATTGCTCAGGTGGAATCTGAATGTGTACAGTTTGAAATTGAATGTATTGGTTTGAAAATAATTTCACTCAATTGAAAATTAATTTTGGTCTATTAAAAATTCAGTTTGACTGCATTCATTTTCAGTTCCATAATTCCATTTCAATTCCAAAATTCAGATTTTTTGTGTCACAAATCCAGATCCTTGAGAAAGCCAGCCAGAGTAATCAAACACAGATTGAAAGATTTACGTTTCACTTCGGTAAAACTTCCCTTCTGTAATGTAACAGAGTTGATGCAATCCACCACAAAAGTGACAAAAACATAAAAAGTTATTTTATTGTAGTGAATAATTGTACCTATAGAAAGTTTTACTTACATTATGCATATATTTTTACATGTCCAATGTCAGCAGCAGTGTCTGATCTGTGATCTGCAGCTGGGAGAGACACTGTGTAAGGACTGAGCCATCTGTCGGTGCTTTGGGACTGGGGAGGAGCTCACAGCAGCAGCCGCTTGCCCATAGAAGAGCTATGTTCATGTCAGAGACCCTGTATCAAGTAACAAGTACATTACCAACAGCAATTGTGACTGGCCACGGCAAAACCGGGAACAAGTCTCCCCGGGGTCATTTTGAGTTATTTACAGAATCTGAAATTGTGGGTTCTAAGCTATCCAATGATGTTTAACACATGGCAATCTAAAATAAAATGTAGAACATATGGCTATTTTAATTTTGGCAATCTGCAAACAAGATTAGGGAGAAAACAGGCCTCAAAGTTTTAGAGGAATTATCCTCACCAGAGGGCACTTCCTGTCAACTGTCAACACAGCCATTCGCAGTCACCCTCACTATCCATTTTTAAAATCTGTCTAAGAACAATTTTTTAACTCATTGGCTTTTAACCCAACTAACTTTACTTATGTTTCATTGGTATTGATTTTATCTGTTATTGATTTGTTTTATTATGTTTTGTAATTGAGTTTTTAAGTCACTGACATTGTTTTTGTATATTGCTTTGTCATTTTATTTTGATGTTCATTTATCATTTTTTTGTCTCTCTCTGTCAGACCCAATGTAAAATTACATTACTTTTAGCTGTACCAAGTTTTAGCTGTAATTCTTTCTGCTGCCTTTCATTTTTATTGCATATGTTTCCTTCTGTTGTGTATAGATTTTTTGTTTTTTTAATAAAATAAAATAAAATAAACCTTCAAATATCACTGATATCATGCATTCGCAGAACAACACATTCAGCCGGCTGTTTACAGTTAGCTAAACATACTACTTTCAGCACATCGATTCTGTTCAATCAGAGCTGAATAAAAGTGATCTGACATACTTGTTTAGTTCAGTGTTTACATCTAAATCTGCTTCTGACTCGATTCTCAGGTGAAGCATCTTATTTTTGGAATGAAGCAAAGTGCTTTGAAGTGCTTGGATAATAAAGTATTGAACTTTAGGATCGATACGGAACCGTGACCAAAGAAAGACATTACTATCGTGTTTCTTTGGATTATCTGTCAATCAGGACATGGAAGATGAAAAGAAAAAAAAGACTAAGCAACTGGACTTCTGTTCTGTAGCTGTTCTGTAGACCTGAAATTACATAATTTAAACAGCATGACTCAGGTTAGTGTTATGATCCTTCACCCCCTCTCCTATATAAAAGAAAAAGGTCTGAAACTCACACAAACTGAAAAAGCCTCCTGTCATGGCATGTTTTCTTTTCACCCAGATCTCTCTGTGGTGGATGTTGTGATCTCCAAAATATACTTTAGCCCGCTGGCTTCAAATGCTGTGGTGCCGATCAACTCCTAAAATGTTACTGTCAAGCTAGCTGTGGCCTGAGTCCTTCTGTCATAAACTCAATTAATATTGGTTTGATCCAGCTAGTATTCAGGAATTTTATCCTGACATAATACAGTCTTTCTGAGGAGCTCCAAGGCTTGCTGAGCTTACTTACTGACTCAGCCTAATAAAAGTCTCAAATCACCTTTTCTTAGGTAAGATCTAGCAAATTTATTAGACAAGTAGGATTTTAATTAGCAAAAAACGGCATGTTTGGTTTGAGAATAAAGGCCGTCTACATCATAATTATCA
Source organism: Austrofundulus limnaeus (assembly GCF_001266775.1). NCBI lineage: Eukaryota > Metazoa > Chordata > Actinopteri > Cyprinodontiformes > Rivulidae > Austrofundulus > Austrofundulus limnaeus. Next base: position 11,982 of record NW_013954656.1, read on the forward strand.
GAGGTACAGACTACAGAGACTTCGAAGGAGCAGAAGCCCCCTGTTCACCTGGGGGTCTCTTCTCTTCTTCTCCTGCTGCTCTAATCTAACCCCACACTCCTCTGTCCGAGGCTACTGGATCCGGAGGCTGGGGGCGGTGCGCGACACCCTCAGATGCTCTCAGACAAATGTGTTTAATAAAACCAGCAAATTTGTACAGAAGAAAGGACTTATCGAGGACTCAAAGAGACACCAGTACCAGATGAGTGGATTTGTGCTCTCTTGGCAAAAAGTTTATTAAAGTGAAAAATATCAAAACAGGATAATATTAGTAAGGTGTTTACATCCTTATTTTTTTCAAAATCAAAAACAAGAAATAAACAAAATAGACTCTGCTCTACTCATCCACAGAGGGAAGATCTTAGACAAGATGTCCCAAGCACAGATCTCCTAGAACCCTCTTCTCGAACTGGACCTCGTGGGTCTAACAAGAATTATAATACTTCTTCCAGTTTAACATATTCATGAATATTAATTCCCTTCCTCCTCCTCCTCTTTCTTTTATTCAGAGGAAAAAAGGATCACATTACTAATAGTAAGCTGAGATCCTACGATGACCCAGTCTTCTTTAAGTTTAAAACACAATTTTTAAACAGAGGTAAATTATAGGTATCTGGAACTTCTCTCTGTCCCAGCTAAAGAACTTTATGACTTCACCGGGGGTGGGGAGAGGGATAAAGACACTGTGTGGAATCATGGCCTCTGGAGGGCCAACTGATGTGGTTGTAATGAGAGTATTCTGGCTGTTAGGTGGGCCCCAGTTGGATATAGGCCGACCTTTAACCCCACACATAGGGTTCGACCAGGCCAGAGGAGGGTAAAACAGGATGTTCTGTGAAGGTGTTAGTGGAGGCTGATAAATTCCTGGTGAAGTACTCCTCTGATGATGATCCAGGTACCTGGACACTATCTTGAAGGTTGAGGGTTGGAGGAGAAATCATTGGATCATGATGCTTGATGGCTTCAGGTGATACTAAGATCACGTGCCTGCATTCATGATGTGCTGTGGCAGGTTCTGACCCCGAGTTTTCACATCCAACTTTCTCAACACCCTACGATCCAGCTCCTCACCACAAGTTCAATGCATTCTTCATCTTCCTCTTCTTCAGCTAACTTCAACTGCAAACTTGGAATGTTTTCCAAAGTATTGTGGTCGCACTCAGCAATATTTCTGCATCATCTTGATCTGATTCAGAATCAGAAGTGACATCGGAGTCTGTCTTGGTAAAAAAAAAAAAAAGTTGTTGCCGCTGTGACAGGCACTGTGACATGCGTTACATAGCAGTTGCAGTTTGGTTCTGAAGCAGAGTGTTCTCGATCCAAGTTCATTCAGAAACAGAACCCAAAAACATTAAGAACTTGTTAGATAGCCACGTGTTTCTTTCAAAACTGCAGCTTACTGGATGGAAATTCATAACAAAGGCGTGTTAACAGCCCGAGAACAGTTAAACAAAGACAGCATTGTTAATTAGTTGTGCAGCTCCCGTTCCCAAAACGCAAAAATGACATGTCAGCTCTTTATACTCTGAAAACAAGCTGCATTCAAACATATAGTTTACCATTTTAAAACCTCAGAAGCTGATTTAGCATGGGATGGATTCTTCATAACTTCAACTGGTATATTATGCAAAAACAACAAAAAAATCACTATTTTCTGAGAAAATTACAATTTTTCTTTTTTTTCCCCAGTTTGTGCTTCAGCGACTTGTCGCTATTTCTTCTGTGGCATGTCACAATTTTTACTAGAACCACAACCACACCACAACTGCACTTAAGGTGTCTGCCATTGCACTTGAGCTCCTAGAGTGTTTCATTTTTTACGTCAAACTTTTTTCATTCATAATAAACAAGAGTAAAACTGTTGTGTTTGAGCATTAAATATTTTAATGTACTTTAAGGTACTGCATCATATGTTGATTTATAACACACACACACACACACACACACACACACACACACACACACACAC
>NW_013954656.1:14989-23995 GCF_001266775.1 Austrofundulus limnaeus
ACACCAGACACATGAGAGACTGGCAGAAACAAAGCTGCAGAACCTTATTACAAGATCTGAGTCAGGAACTATCACACACACATAAACACGCCTATGTTTGCACAGCTATCCATTTGGGGACATTCCATTGACTTCCTTTACATTTCTACAGCCTAACCCTGACCAGAAACCCTAAGGCTAACCTCACAGATACCTACCTGACCCTAAAACTAACCTAAACTCAATTCACACCTTGCTCCTAAACCAAACCCCCCAACCCACCAATGACATTTAAACCAATAGGGACTTATAGAATAGACTTTTGCCCCAAATGCACCAGTTGTCCCCAAAGATAGGCATTTTGTATTAAAATTGTCCCCAAATGTCACCAGAAACAACCCCCCCAACACACACACATCCTTGTCTTTGCATCTAACTGAGGACATTGGATTGACTTCCATTCATTTTTGTAACTATATTTATACCTAACCTAGACATTTTCCCTAAAACCAACCATCACTGGTCTATTTCTAGCTCTAAACTAAACCAAAACTACATTCACACCATACCTCGAAATCTAACTAGTAAAGCACAGAGCTGCTAACAAAGTGAGGACATTGAAGAAGTCCTCACTTTACATCAAAGACCACACTTTGACAGTAACTGTGGTGCAAATGGTCCTCACTGTGTGTGTGTGTCTGCCTGCCTTATCAGAGTCTGTATCCCCCACTTATTTCATAATTTTAAACTATGATTGTCTTGTGTAAAGAAATGACAATTGTATTTATTTTGGTCAAATTATTAGAACATCTCTGACCAGTCATTTGGAATCTGTTTATAAATGTATCTTTAAATTCTTGTTCTGCACTTTAAAAACATGCAATGGTTACTGTTTGCCATTTCAGTAAACCAGATGATCAGGTGAACTTTGCCCCTGATGCTTTTTCACACCACAACATCACAGAGGTCAACCAGCCGGCCTGCTTTAAAGGGTGACTCGTGTCCAGTTTTCGCGTGATGTTATCACAGCAACAACATGGAAAACTGCCAAAATTCTTATACAGTGTTAACTCAAGAATGCATAAAACAAAAAAAAAATAATAATAATGAAAAATAAAATGAATAATAATAATAAATAATAATAAAAAACACTGTAGAAAAGAGTCATTTATGAGTCAGTAATGTCTTTATCATTGATGTAGATATTTGCACCAAAGGCAAAGCTTCTTCATAAAATGCAATGACAAAGTAAAATGAAAAAAAATAATAATAAAATCATTTCCTCTTCTGTTTAATACTTTCATCTTATTTTATGTCTGTTTTATTTTATATCTTTTTTTTTGGCCATTAGTGGCTTGTTGCTGGCACTACTTTGAATACCAGATGAGCAGGGGAAATGGCTTCATCTCTACAATTACAAGAAGGTTGCGACCTGCTGTCACGGCAACCTTTTGGTATCGATTTGAAAATGGCTTGGCACCTGAAATCTGCAGATTTCATAAACCTGCAATTAGACAGTGGGCATGTGTCAGTCAGCACAGTCTAGGAAACATCTGCTTGTGTGTGTGTGTGTATGTGTATGAGTGCGTGTGCATGCATGTGTGTGTTTGTTCATGTGCTTGCTTAGGGGCAAAATTTTCATCAGCGCTTCGATGAGAAAAAAATAGCTTGAAACTAGGGAACTTGCTACTTTAATTAAAAAAACTCCTGTGTATACACTTTTTTTTTGCCATGAATTGGGATTTTCAAACTTTTGTAATATTTACATTTGTTCTTTTTTTATTTTTTTATTTTTTTGAAGGAAACACCATTCTTTCTGGCTACTGGATTTATTTTTGTGATTTCACCAAAATTTTGATTTTGGCATGTTTTTTTTGTCTGCAAATATTTAACTTTTTTAAAATTAAGTAAATATGTTAAAAATAACTATATGAAAATGATCTATAATAAAATAAAAGATGAAAACAAATGCAAGCATGACTTAATCAAAATATTACACTAATCTATATGTAAATTTACTGTATGCAATTAAAATAAACACTGTGCATTTATAAAGAATGTGCCATAAATATAATCACAAGCTTTTACTGTTAACATAATACTTAAACTATTTTGGCAGCGACATGCAGTTACTAGAGGCCTCCCCTGTCATCATGGAAATAAAAAAAACAATTATTTAACACATTAAATTGTCATATTTATATAATGCTCTGTACTATAAACACATCTTCAATTAACTTAAACATTCTTCAATATTTTTCTTATTCAAAATGGCTGAATTTCCTCATTTCCTGTTCGAATACAGGATGAGACATGCCTGTCTCATGCCTTGCCTTCCTATGCAGTTTCGCTCAATTCTAGTTTTCCTTCAATGCTCCGTCTGGGATTTCTCCCATAGACAAGGATTTCTTCAGGAGAATTTCTGTCCAGGTCAAGCAGAGAACAGAACATTGATTTTCTGAGCAGTGTCTGCTTGTAGATTATTTTACCTGGGCCAATCAGCAAACAGAAGGCAGAGTTTTGAACAACATCGATTTTCTGCAGTGTCTGCTAGTTAGTATAGCAATGGCGTCGGAAAAAGTGAATGAAGACAGTCCGTGATAATAAGGCTTCCAAATTAAATTAAATTTGTCAGACAAAGTCTGCAGCTCTCATTTACAGCCATTTCGTTCAGCTCGGTACTTCTCTCCTCTCAGTAGGGTTGTTTACAGCACACGTGATTTCCGGTTAGCTTCTTAGCTTAGCCTCCTTCACAGTGACATACATCGCGGCCAAACGATCCAAAAATTTTAAACTTCAGCAGAGTCCACGCTTCCAGCAAGAATTGCTTCTCTATAGCCAAGGGTCCAGACCCTCTTACGAAACAAAGTGAAGGACAAGGGTCTGGTTTTTACCAGGCTAGGATGAGACAGACTAAGAGACAAATTCAAGCTCTGTCTCCAGATAGCGCAATCCTTTCAACCACGCTCCATCTTCATTTGGATTGCGCAATTCCTCTAACAGGTTATGCAGTGAGAGCAGAAAATGTCTCAATACGTATGTCGCCAGTAAAATGTTTTTGAATGTTTTAAATAGACACCTGACATTCCACAGTTTAGCTGATGTTGTTGTGTGAACTGAAACAGGAGAAAAGACATGAGTGGAGGCCTCTTCCGGAATTGCACCACTGAGGGTGGCAGCACGTTGGAGTAGCTCTGTTACTTTCATTGAGATTTTCTTTTTTTTCAGGGGTTCATTCCTGCCATTCTGCAGAAAAAGTAACTTTTTTGGACGGCTGTTCATTTGTGTTTTGGGTTCTGTGCAGTTGGATTGATTTTTGCCAATACAATTTTTATACTTTGCTTTTTTTGCTTTTTTTATGATGCGTAACCATAGCAACAAGGTGATTTACAACAGGGAACAGCTGATTAATATTGCAAAATCTGAAATAATACATCAACTGAAGCAACAAATCCCAGAGGAGTTGAAAAGGAGGCATCATTGAAGTAGTATGTCTTCTAGGGTGGGGATTGGGTTGGTGGCCTTTGGTGGTGGCTGGGGGCCGTGCTGGGCCGGCTGGTTGGCCACTTTGCTGTTGCAGGGGCCCGCCCTGGGCACCCCTTACTCTGTCAGCGGTTGGGTGGGCGCTCTTGGCCGGGTCGTCCTTGCTGGGGAACGGTGGCCTCTCTGGGCGGCAGGCCGGCTATGGGGCTGGGGTCGGGTTTTGGGGGTCTGGGTGGCTCTGTGGTGGTGGAGTGTTGGTCCCGGTTTCTGGTGGCCTTCGGGGCTCCGTCAGTCCATGGTCTGGGGTTCYGTGGGCTTGGCGGTTTGCCTGGAGGTAGAGGTATTTGGGCTGCTCTTCCTGGGTGGGTTTCGGGGAATGGGAGGGCTTACTGGGGCCAGCAGGAGAGCTGACTCCCTGTGCTCCTTCAGCTTATTCTCCCCATCCCTCACCGCACACCTCCATCCTCTTCACTTTCAACTTCACCCATGTAGGGTTTTTTTGGGGGGCCACAGTTGTGTTATAAGAGCAACAATATTACATTTCTACTTGCCTTAACCACCTGGGCCCCAAATTTTATAGCACATCTTAGACATTCACTCATATCATTTTCATGACATTAACGTATAGGAACTTAAGGTGGGAACTCATGGCTATAGGTGGCTGGATGGCACCACTCTTGCCTCTTGTGCCTGTGCCCACCCCCAAGGTTTGCATATAGACACTTGGGGTTTTGGGTTAGAGTAGTGGTGGAGGGRAAACTGGCACCACACCGGCCTCTGCCTCTTCTTCTTTCCCATTTTAATTGCTCTATAGAACAACACACACCAACAGCACATGTGGGGGTGGGTCTGTGTGTGTCAGAGTCTTTACTTCCATCCCGTTCCCCAACTGCAATTTGGGGAGGGGCTCCTGAAGAAGGACGGGCCACCGGGTGCTGTCCTGGGCTGTGGGTGGGCTCAGGGCTTGGACATTTGCCGGGGGCGGGGCTGGCTCTCCATCCTCCCTGGTGCTGCTTGGTCTCCTGAGGTGTGGCTCTTGGTTCCTGTGGGTGGCCCCCTGGCCGGGGTGGCTGTTGGGTTGTGGGGGGTGGACGGCTGGGGGGTGCACTTGGGTCGTTGGCGGTGTGGTGGTCATGGGTGTGGCTTCTCTGTGGCGGGGGGCTGGCCGGGCATCCTGGTGAGGCCCAGGCCGGGCCTTGGCTATCTGCTCCTCTCCACCTCAAAATGATTGGGTCTACCTCCTGGGTTCGGGTGTGTGCTGCCTCCAATTGGGGGTGGGTGCATGTCCTGGACCTGGGGGGTATAGAGTGTGTATCGGGGGTATAAGTGGAATGTGGCATCCTTGTATGTCTTTGATTGAGTGGAGGTGAGGATGAGGATGGGATGGTGCGATTTTTTATGTGTATGTTTGTGTATTTGTCAGGCTGGGGTCTGGGCTGCTCCTCCTGCTGTTTTATCTGGGGGCCCGCTGCTACTCAGCCCCCCGGTGGGGTGTGCGGCTGGTCGCCGGCATGCTGGAGGTTCCCGGGGTCTGGGGCTGGGCCCTGGGGTGTGTGCCGGCCTGGCCTGGTGACTGCCTGCTGGGGCTCGGGGCCTCTGGCCCTGTTGGGCCTTGGCCTGGGGAGGGGTGTGCCCTGGGAGCCTGGACCTAGGTGCCCTTTCTTGGATTTGCTCTAGTGTGGCGGGTGCCGGTGCGGCCCATGAGTTTGTCGCTGCTGGCCCCGGGAGCTGTGTGTGTGGTCACTAGGGGGACTCTCCCAGGTCTCCCCTATGGTCTGATCTGGGGGGTGGGAGGGCAGTTCTTCTCGTGCGGGTGCCCCTTGGGGCTCTGCACTAGGGATCCCTCTCGGGCCCTTGGGCTCTGGTCTTCCCTATGTCTGCCTTGTGTTTTGGGGGTTGGGTCTTCGGTCCTCCACAGTCACTATTACGTAAATATTCCATTTGAGAAATCTTGCATAGACACGCATGTTCACAACCGCTCACAAACAGGTGTTCTGATCCGGGGGGTTCTGACTGGTCACTGAGTGTGTATATACATGTCTGTGTGTATATATTTACAATATTTATGAATGTAGGCATGTATGTATGTATATCTTTATAAATGTATGGGTATGTGTATATATTTATATATGCCATCCATGTACAGTATTTATCCATTTATTTTTCAGGTGAGCCGACAGATGTTGGGTGTGTGGTCCTGTGTTTTCTTGGTGTATATTTAATATACTTCTAATCTCTATTTCAATCTTTCTAATTACTTCTCTCTATGTTTTTTCTCTCTTTCTGTATTTTTTCTTCACTCTAAAAAAGTCACTGATGATGAAGAAATAAATAAACTAATAATTTTTAGTTTTGTTTACTGAAGTGACAAAAAACCAAAACAAAAAGAAAAGGAGACATCGTGGACGCAGAGCTGGAGCAAAGAGGCCAGAGAGAAGAAGGAAGTTCAAACCATCTCTTCCATCAATCCTACTGGGCAATGTGAGATCATTAGCCAACAAACTGGATGAACTTTAAGCCCTGACAAGGACTTAGCAAGAGTATAGGGAATGCAGTATTATGTTTCACTGAGATATGGCTGCAGGATCATGTCCCCAATGCCAGCATCTCTCTGCCAGGCTTCCAGACTATATAAGCAGACAGAGATTTAAAGAGCGGCGGGAAACAGAAAGGAGGTGGATTAGCAGTGCTTGTCAACAACAGATGGTGTCATCCAGGACATGCTACTGTGAAGTTTCGTCACTGCAGTCCAGACATTGAACTCTTGGCAGTAAATTTTCGTCCATATTATTTACCAAGAGAGTTCACCAGTGTTATTTTGGCAGCTGTTTACATTCCACCTTCAGCTGTTGCTGACAATACATGTGATATTGTCAGTTTTGTTGTTGCTAAGATACAGCCACAGCACCACAATGCATTTGTGGCAACATTTGTTGATTTTAATCATGCCTCACTCTCTGCTACACTGCCAACATTTCAAAAGTTTGTCAGCTGCTCTACCAGAGAAAACAAGACATTGGATTTGTTTTACACAAATGTTAAGGATTCATATATCGCCAATGCAAGACCTCCTCTGGGTAATTCAGATCACAACCTTGATTATCTCTGCTCAGAATATAAACCATTTGTTCAGAGACAACCTGTAACTACAAGGACTGTGAGAAAGTGGTCAAGGGAAGCTGAAGAAGCCCTACAGGGATGTTTTGAAGCTACAAATTGGATTGTTCTTTACCAGCCACATGAAGATGCCATAAATTCCATGACTGGGTGTGTGAATGACTACATAAACCTCTGTGTGGACAACACCATCCCCAGCAGAAAAGTGAGATGCTTCCCTAATAACAAATCCTGGATCACTACTGAGCTAAACGAACTGTTAAACAAGAAAAAAGAGCCTTTAGGGATCGAGACAGGGCGTTATTGAGGAGTTTACAGAAGCAGCTTAAAGTCAAAATATGAGACAGCAAGGAGGTTTATAGAAGGAAGATGGAGAGTAAAGTGAAAAGGAACAATATCAGAGATGTGTGGTCAGGGATAAAGAAGATCACAGGTTTCAAGCAAAAGGAGAATTGGATGGATGGAAATCTGGACAGAGCAAATGACCTGAACACATTCTTCAACAGGTTCAGCTCAGGAACAAGCTCATCTTCCTCCTCTCCTGCCCCCAGCCAAACAGATGTCTCACCCGCCTTTGACCCACAGCTTTCCTGTCAAACCTCAGATGTTTTATCTTCAACCTCAGTCATGGACTCTTCTTCATCCACAAGTTTGTCTTCAACTAAATCAGGAGATGCTGCTGCTCCCTTTGCCTCCCCCTCCCACGTTTCTGTATCTGGAAGTCAGGTGAAGTCAGGTGTAGAGGCAGCTAGAGAGACTAAACAAGCCTGCAGGTCCAGATCATGTCAGCCCCAGAGTCCTGAAGGCCTGTGCAGACCAGCTCTGTGGGATTCTGCAACACCTCTTCAACCTTAGCTTGACCCAGGAGAAGGTGCCAGTGTTGTGGAAGACATCCTGTCTGGTTCCAGTTAAAAAGAAAACTCACCCATCAGCCCTCAATGACTATAGACCTGTTGCCCTGACATCCCACATCATGAAGGTCCTAGAGAGACTCCTATTGACCCACCTGAGTAAGCAAACAAGCACACATCAGGGCCCCCTGCAGTTTGCTTATCGTCGTGGAGTTGGAGTTGACGTCACCATCATACACCTGCATCAACAAACCCACTGTCATCTGTACAAAGCACGCAGCACTATGAGGATCATGTTCTTTGATTTCTCCAGTGCTTTTAACACAATTCAGCCTGAGCTGCTTTGTCTGAAACTCCAGAAGACTCCGGCGGAGGCCTCAAGAATCGCCTGGATCAAAAAGTACCTGACAAACAGACCACAGTTTGTGAGACTGAAGGACTGTGTGTCCAACCAGGTGGTCAGCAGCACAGGAGCACCACAGGGAACTGTACTCTCACCATTCCTGTTCACACTGTACACTACAGACTTCCAGCACAAGTCAGACTGCTGTCATCTACAGAAATACTCAGAAGACTCTGGAGTTGTTGGGTGTATCAGAGATGGACAGGAAGCTGAGTACAGAGAGCTGGTGGACCACTTTGTGGCATGGTGTGGGAACAATAATCTCATCTTGAATGTCAAAAAAACAAAGGAGATGATTGTAGATTTCAGGAGAAATGGTATTAGATCAAACCCTGTTTCCATCATGAGAGAAGAAGTGGAGGTTGTTGAGGAATATAAATACCTCGGTGTTCATCTGGACAACAGACTGGACTGGAGACTCAACAGTGAAGCAGTCTGCAGGAAAGGACAGAGTAGACTGTACTTCTTAAGGAAGCTGAGATCCTTCAATGTCTGCAGCAAGATGCTGCAGATTTTCTACAAGTCTGTTGTTGAGAGCGTCATCTCTTCTGMTGTCATCTGTTGGGGTAGCAGCATCAGAGCCAGGGACCTAAAAAGGCTAAACAACCTGATAAAGAAGGCTGGTTCTGTTCTGGGGATGGCTGTGGAATCTCTGGAGATGATGGTGCAAAGAAGGATTTTACATGAAATCAAGAATATTGTGGACAACCCTAACCAACCTCTTCATTCAGTCTGTCATAGAAAGAAAAAGTGTCTTCATTTGGAGGCTTCTTCAATTTTGCTGTAATACAGACCACTACAGAAGATCTTTCCTGCCCACAGCCATCAGCATCTACAATAATTCTTTTGTTAAATGAGTTACAACAACACCTAATTTCCCTCTGGGATCAATAAAGTAGTTTTGAATTTGAATTTTAAAAACAGACAGTAGGGGTGCTCGTGAGCTCAGAGAACACATGAGCTGCAGAAGAGTCTATTCTGTAACTTTTAGTTTCTTATTTTGCAGCTCAGTTAGCAAGCCAAATACCAGTGGTGGATGCTGGTCTTTCAAGAAGAGGAAGCTCAATTTTGGCCTGCATAGTAAAATGTGTCGCTTTATAAATTCTACTCTCCGTTCCTTTTCAAGAAAATGATCTATGACCCTGTCACAGATTTTTTTGTTTATATTTATTC
>NW_013954656.1:24995-27426 GCF_001266775.1 Austrofundulus limnaeus
ATCCAATGCTTTTATAATCATTTTCCAGATTATTCTATAGTCTTTTACAGCAGCCAGCTCACTTTGTCAATAAACCAGGACAGCTGAAAAGACCTGTTATTTCCCCACTGTGGGATCAATAAAAAAAATGTATCTTACTTTTCCCCACCTTTTGCACCAAATTAATCTGAGGAGTTGATCAGCCCTCTGTTTAATTCTGTTTTTTTTTTTTTTTTTTTTCACAAGGCATCAAATGGCTTCACCAAAATCCGGTCCACACATTCAAACTGTCTGCCATATGTGCAATTTGCTACCTAGCTCGCTATGGCTGGGACTGGCACGAGGCTAGAGTGAAGTGTGTCTGCCTGTGAGTGCTTTATGATGGTGAAGGGGCTCAGCAGCAGCCGCTGGACAGAAGAGGTCAGAAAGAGTGATAGAAGTCCATCTCCAAACACAAGCAGCTACAAAACAACCACCAGAAATAGAAGCTACACATTTTTAACAAAGAAAATGCCGCTAAAAGGATTAATAAAATCTCCTGTTCAACTCAGAACAGAAACAAAAGTAAAATCTGCTCCCAAGGAATGTTTACACCAAAAGATCGCTGATCCGCTCATTTCGCTGTCAATCAAAAGGGATTCAGCTTCTGACAGATCATCCAATCATCGTTCAGAAGCTGAGCGTCCAGGCCGGCCGACGCCAGCCCCCCGTCCCATAGAACCCCAGAGACGCTCAGTGTCCGATGGGCGGGACAAAGCCAACATTTATCCAATGACTCGTCTCGTTTCGCTGCAATCTCTGCATCGTTAATGAGCTCTGTGGAAGCTCAGCACCCAGCACTGTTTAAAGAATTGTGAAGCTGTGGGAATGAGGGATAGAAAAGTCGTGTCGTTACCAGTGATAAAAAAGCTGATTCTGAACAAAAGTTGAGCGCGTTGTAGCGCACAGTCAGTGACATGCACACAACATTATATATTTGATCCTTTTTTTTCTTTTTTTTTACATTTTAGGGGAAGCTGAGCTTCCCATGCAGTCTTAGAGCAATCGCCTCTGCCAAGTACAGTATTTTTGGTACCTGTTTTGTAAAGTTTCTGTTTCTAAAGTTAAAAAAGTAAAGTGCAGCAGAGATCCGTTTTCTCCCTTGCCAAACCTGATTTTTAGAATGAAGGATTTAAAGCTTGAACTATTTTCTAAACTGGACTTGGAAGCAGCAGGTAAATAAGAGCCACACCACAGCTGAGACAAAAGCTCTTTTGAAACAGAAAGAGTGGCTGTGTGGATGTCCTGAGAGAAACGTTTTTCACCCTGCCATTTTTCAACTTGTGAAATTATGTTGACTCAGATGGGATATTTTCAGTGGTGCATGGATCTAAGTTATAAGTATAGATAGGACATAATACCTTTGTTTTAATGAAATGTGCATCAAGTGAGCTGTAGTTTGTGTAAAAACACTGATATGAGATATGAAACATAACTCAACTTCTGCCAGGCATGGTGAATGACCGCCACGCTCCGCCCCACGACTCCTGACCACTTTAGGGAAAAACATAGATAAATACACAAGTGAAAGTGTCCATGTAGCACTACTGGCTCTAACTCATATAGAAGAATGAAGACTTCTGCTATCTCTGTTGTTTTACACAAATACAAATAATAAAAGCAACACAGTTGCAGCATGTAATAACAAAATAGCAACGTAATAACATTGAACAAAATTTCAGTAGACTTAAAGTATAGTGCCTGTCCGGTGATATTGCATAAAAAAAGAAAATCTCGTGACCACTGTCTGGAGGCAATGAGATTTATTTTTCTTTTTATCCACCAAATAGACTCCAGAGTATTTCCTTCTTTGAGTAATTTAATGAAAGCACATATCCTCTTAAAAAGTGAGCTGATTTTAATACATATTCTAGCATAAAAAATAACCTAAAACCGAACGATAACACCATCACTTCGTTTCTTTACAAGTTCACCATGTTGTTTCTATGATGCAATAATAAGTCTGTGTTGTGGTTAAGAGAGAAAAATGAGAGAAAACAAGAGCTTTGATGCTTCTGTTAAAATAAACTTTTTTATTTGATAATTTCACCATACAAGCCTGTGGACTTACTGTGAGTTCAGAAGCATTGAACTCAGAAATTGTCAGATATTAAAACAATTCTTTCCCATCAAATCCTGGTAAAAAATAAGGGCTAAGAAAGAAACCTTTTATGTTTGGATCCATTTAAAACTAGAGGCAGAAATGTAACTCAGACATCTTTGGGTATATTTGTTCTTGTGTGGCCTGTTTTTCACAAAGATATGGATTTTTTCATTATTATTACTTTCAATTTAAACTTGTAGATAAATGTTTTTTATCTGATTGTCCTGAAATGAAGTCTATTTCTGTCCATGCTGGAAATTGGGACAAAACACTAATTCAAGACATTGCTTCTAAAGCAGTTTTATTGCC
>NW_013954657.1:0-442 GCF_001266775.1 Austrofundulus limnaeus
TGTGTGTGTGTGTGTGTGTGTGTGTGTGTGTGTGCATATGTTTACGTTTGGTTGCTGGGTGTTTGTTTTTTCAGTCTCTGATGGTCAGATGTCGGGTGTGTTGTCTTGTGTGTTATTGGTGCACATTTCACATGTCGTCAAATTTCAGTTTCTCTCTTTAGAGTTCTTATATTTCTCTTATTCTTATTTTTCTATTTCTTCTTTACTATAGTATATATTTACTATTAGTCTGTAAAGAGTCGATCTAAACTGCTTTCCCTTGTAGCAAGAGTTTATCTTTTTATTTTTGTCTTGAAAATTCAAGGAGCAAATCCTAATGCTGGTGATTCCTACTTTTTGTGATTCTTCAGAACTAGGCACCCCTTGTTTTTACATTGGAGTTGTACACACTACATTTTTCTTCTTGATGTACTACAAATAAACCAGTCTGTGTGAAAATGTA
>NW_013954657.1:7194-8942 GCF_001266775.1 Austrofundulus limnaeus
CAGCTGATCATCTCACAGAGTACCTTCATTCTTGCACCACATATTTCTGTCTTTGTTAAATAAATATTGCCCTAACAAAGTGAAAGGCACCCCTAAAGTCACTGGATATTTTAAACTGTGTCACATGAATAAACCTTATCTCAGCTGTAGCAGTGAGTTTTAAACAGGATGACAGAACTAGTTTAATGAAGCATCTGTCTCTGAAATAATAATGAAATCAAGTGTTTATGTAAGTAATTGTATGTTTAAGAACCTGGTTTAAAAAAAACCACCAGAATGCAGGAAATGGCACATCTATTTCATTCAAAATTTTCTGTGGGAGGACCCCCAGACCCCTCACCCTGACCTGCCCCCCCCACACACTTTTAAAATGGTTCAGACCCCCATGTATATATAACATTATAACATGATATAAAACCCAAAAAAGTTGATTTTACATGATATTGCCCCTTTAATTATTGTTCATAACATTTCCACTGAAGCCCACTTAAAAAATGAATTTTGGTGACATCACATCCAAACTAAGCTGGTATCAAACAGTGTAAATACACAACTCAGTGGCTTTGGGCTAAGTGTTTGTATATTTATCATATCTGAACCATCATTAGATAATATAGTTTTGGCAGAAAAAGTCCTAAAGATGGTGTTTCTGTATAAAAAAGGGGGAGGGGTAAATAATTACTTTTAATTTAAAGAATCTGTTTGTGCATCTATTTCCTCCCATCTCCCAACTGAAAGGTGTTCCATCACATTTCAATGTATTTTCAGTTCCTGCTGAATAAAACTGAAAGCAGAACAGGTTGTGTACCACACAGAGGCACTGTAGAGCTGTGTGAAGTCACTCCTTGTGCTGCGTCCCTTCCTCCTCCTCCTCCTCCTCCTCTCCAGCCATGAAGACAGGAGCTGACGGTGCGCCATCACTCAGAGATGTGGAGTTTATCAAGGCAATTCCTTTTATAATCCTCCTGATGCTCATTGCAGGTGTTTTATCTGTTTAATAGCGTTTTACTGCTACATGCCATAAAAAAACGCTGTTTTTATCGTGGCACCAAACACATTGTTAGGGGAATTGACCCTGCCTCTGCGATGACCAGCACTAAATTTATGGTCGGTTGTAAAAAACAAAACAAAAAAACATGTAAGGTGCGAGGGTGAAGGGGTTGGAGGAGGAGACAACCGCAGTCTAAAGAGGAGGGAGGAATATTTAATAGGAGGGAGGACGATAACTCACCGATTAATGTTTATACACCACTGAGTTTTAATTATATTTACTGCAAAGGAGTTGGCAATCAGTTAATTACATTTTTGAAAAGCTGCATTTAAGATCTGTATAAATATGATTCTGTTATAAAACGTTTGTGTTTTACAGTTTATTTGATGCAGTAATTTAAAAGATGAACAAAGTCGGCAGACATGAGAGGGTAAATAACAAGAAGCAAAACTGGTTTTACTGATGTCGTCACACCAACCATTTTTGAATGTTTGCATCTGCCTGAATATCTCAGACGTTATTTTTCTCATGATCAAGACCTCAGATTTTAATGAAACTCTCAGGCTATAATCATACGATGCATRTCTACAACTGATGAACTTCTGAAATCAGTCCAATTCAAGATTGTTGCCACAGCTATAATCCACCAAAACAAACTCAAAGTTGATTCTAACCACGTCATTGTTGCGTATCGGGTGCCATTTGTAAAGTTACTGTACACAGTCAAAAATTACCACCAATATTTTTGTTTTATTTA
>NW_013954657.1:9733-11038 GCF_001266775.1 Austrofundulus limnaeus
AGACTAAATAAAACAAAAATATTGGTGGTAATTTTTGACTGTGTAACTCTACAAACGGCACCCCATAGTTGCAGACATTGCTCTAAGAATTTGTGTGGTCATAGCAGAGAGTTACTCCGAGCAACATTCTTGTTTAGAATATTTATTTCTTTAGGGAAAATGTTGATTTTCATCTGAAGAGGACGCTGTCGATGTGTGATGATGCCCAAAGTCAAGCAGGTAATTTAAAGGTTTTATAAAATAAGAGGAGAAAAAATATAAAACTTATATAAGGAGAACACAAAACGTTCAAAGCAGACTTGCATTCACTTGGTTTCTGTTGTCGACCTCTCTACTTTGAATATTTTAATTATCAGCTGGGTGCTGATCTGACAGTCTAAACAATRAAGTTACAACATGTGCTGCTTAGTTTCCAGAACCTTTAAACTGTGGTAAAATACTACGTAGAGCTGCCACATGACATGAAATTATTTTTAAACTGGATCTCTTTAGAACAAGAAAACTATCTTGTAAAAACAAGATAACCATCTTGTTATAACATGTTATGGTTTCTTCTGGTTTGTCACTTTCACRGAAGTTTATTTCCTGGATGGTGTGACTGAGAGCACGACTGAGTCTCACTATACGCCTTTTTATGAAGAAGAAATCTGCAAGAGGAACACATTTCTAGAATAAAAAATGACAAGTTAGTACTGAATAATGTTTTTGAAATAATAGCGTCTGAATTCAGATTAGAGAGTGAATATTATTAAGTGCTACATCTGAGCACAAACCCAAATAATTCTGTTCGTTTTTGTGGTTCAGTTGTGTTCTCCATCACGCCATCCAGGCAATAAACGTCCGTGAAAGTGACAAACCAGAAGAAATCATAACATGTTATAACAAGATGGTTATCTTGATGTAACATGACAGTTTTCTCATTATAACGACAGATTTTCTCATTTTTATGAGAATTTTCTCGTTATAATGACATATTTCCTCGTTTTTAAAAGACCGTTTTCTCATTAAAACGACACATTTTCTCATTTTTATTAGATAGTTTTCTCATTATAATGACATACTTTCTCTTTTTTACAAGATACTTTTCTCATTATAACGACAGATTTTCTCGTTTTTATGAGAATTTTCTCGTTATAATGACATATTTCCTCGTTTTTAAAAGACCGTTTTCTCATTAAAACGACACATTTTCTCATTTTTACTAGATAGTTTTCTCATTATAATGACATACTTTCTCTTTTTTACAAGATACTTTTCTCATTATAACGACAGATTTTCTCGTTTTTATGAGAATTTTCTCGTTAT
>NW_013954657.1:12490-17426 GCF_001266775.1 Austrofundulus limnaeus
CTCTCTCTCTCTCTCTCTCTCTCTCTCTCTCTCTCTCTCTCTCTCTCTCTCTCTCTCTCCCCTGATCTTCTCGTTTCTCCTCCCCAACCCCCGTCTTCTCCTCCTCCTCTCCTTACTTAAACTCATCTCCTTCCCTTCCTCCTCTGATCTGTCCGTCGTTTCCACTCCATGTGTCTTCTTCTCTTTTTGTGACCTTGTTTTTATCCGTTTCTTCTAGTTTTCCTCCAACCTCTCCTCGTCTCGTTCTCTCTTCTCACCTCGCATCTTTTAAATCTCCTCTAAGCTCTTGTTTCTCTTTCATTTCCCTCTTCTTTTTTGTCTCCTCTCCTTTTCTTTCTTCTTTCATCAACTCTTATCTCCACTTTTTCCTCTCTTCCTTTTTCTTCTTTCAAACTGTGTTTTGGCCCCTTTAATCTTTTTTCATTTCCTTTCTCTTTCTTTATTCCTCTCTGTCTCCTCATATCTGCTCGTTTTGCTTTCATTGCATGTCCTCTCCTCTCTGTCAGCTGCCTTCACATTGAATAACCGCCGAGCCCTCCAACACTCCCTTTCAGTAGCCAAGGTGCTCCGCATGAAAGAGAAGAAAAGAAGAAGAAAAAGCCCAGGCACGTCTAAGAAAAAAAAAGCGAGCAGAGAATCAAATGCTAAAGTAAAAAGCTCTTTCATAAGACAGCAGGAAGCAGGAGAGGTGTTTCAGAAAACACCACAGAAAGCAGTCACAGAAGGTGTGACAGTGTCTGAGATGCTTCCTTTTCATAAAGTGGAGAATTCAGCTCTTTGATTCGTTGTATCAGCGTGTTGCAGCTAWTTTTTTCTGTTGTTCTGTTGTCCTTTCAGATAATGCCATGTGTCCATTCCTCATGTTTTCTTCTTTGGGAAGAGACCGCTATGAGCACGTTTCATTTCCATGCTGGCAAGAAAAACAAAGCGAACACAATATTAAACCTATTTTAGCTTGAATCACTTTAGAGAAGTCATTTTTGATTCAAATTCCAACACCGTGCATTTCATTCACACTCAGATTTCCAGCGTTTCAAATCAGAAAACTCAACTGGAATGTCCCCCAAACTCAGACAACTGATCAGTTCTGCCCTACAAACCCAACATGGCAGACTGATGTGTTTAAAATTTTGATAAGTGCAGTGAAAATCTTATTCTCACATTTTTTGGTTTGTATCTCAGTCATTCAGCCACACAGCATTCTGAATGCACAGAATGTAGAATATTATCCTTATTAACTCAAATTACCATATTTATTCATGTATAATACGATCTCATGTATAAAATGATCTCATATATAACACAACCCCCTTTTTTGAGCTTCAAAAGCATAACAAATCAAATCCTCAAACTACCTCCAATTTCATCCAGACTTCAAGATTTTTCAGTCTTTGCAGTCTTTATACATATCAGTAAAATGATCATTGGACTGTTCATTTTATTTTAACAACATATGTACTAAAAGGTATTTAGACAACAAATATACTGTATATCAGCTGTAGCAGCAGCATATGAATTCTGGCATTTTACACATAGTCCACCAGGAGGCGCCAACACAAAAGTCAGAGACTTCACATGAGGTTTGGACCATCTTGTGGGGGAAAAGCAGATTACTTCCTACTCGTGAGTGCCCCCTCTGGTGGGGAAACAGTTTTTCAGGGATACAAACTTTTTCAGAACACCGGTAGACGGCAGCCATTACAGACAAACATGTTTGTTGTTCGAGGAGCGGCTTGGTCACACGCTAATGTCATTAGTTCACTATCATTACTAAGGTGCAGGACTGCCTTTTTCCCCGTTTTTTTTTCACATCATGTCACCTGCCTGGATCTGTTATTATCTCGCTCTGAAGCACGGAGGAGTGTCAGAGGTAAGCTCGTTTCAACTGCTTTTTACAACGAGGTCTCATTTCCGGACTCAATAATTTTGTGAATGAAGCCGAAATTTCAGCTAAAATACATAAGTACAAATATTTATCCGAGTATAGTACTACCCCCCCAACTTTATGGAAGATTTTATGGATTTAATTTTACGTATTATACTTGAATAAATACGGTAATTGTCTAAAATGTCACTGAGAACAATTAGATAATTCTGCTGGTTTGCTGAGGTGCAACTAGAACATGGTTTAAAAGTCTCTGGAGTTATTCCTATAACCAGATTACTTCAGAAGATTTTAAGGTTTCAACACACCAAGCTGCACACAAAGAAAATGCAGAAAGTAAAATCACATTTATCTATCAGTGGTCAGCAGGTGTTTCAGGTTTTAACTTCTGATGATAAACCCAACAGTCAACACGTCTCTAGTTGTGTTCAGGTATTATACTCAGAAGAGCAGGTTGGCAGTATAAATCATGCAAATTTGTTAAATATATATTTTGTCCCTGTGTATTGGTGGTTTTGAGAGTTCAGGTTCTTTAAGCAAAATTCAGATTTTAAAACTTCTTTTAAGACTCTTTCTGTGGTGCCATCTTGGAGCTTTATGCATGCAATGCAGGGGTGGACTGGCCATCGGGAGTACCGGGACTTCTCCCGGTGGGCCGGTGCATCACTGGGCCGGTGCAGGCAGCGAGGGGAAAAAAAGTTGTGTGGTTGCGCTCATTACCAGTAGATGGCAATAATGCACCAATTCATTGTTTACCAACCACCAACGAAGACGGAAGAAGAAGAGAAGTTTGCTGAAGAAGAGGAAGAAGTTAAAAGAAGAAAACAAATAATAAAAATAATAGCAAAAATGGAGAATAAACGTAAGGGAGGAGAAGAAAAATTGAGAGAAAAGAAAAAGCATCTACAAGCAAATTCATCCAAGCATCAGAAACTGACATTTATTTGATCCTCATCCTCACTGGAACCTACGTCTGGAGAACAATGTGACCGGGAGAAGGATGGTAGTCATGTAGGTGGCTGTATTTGTTTCTAGTTTGCTAACTTTTAAAACAATGCATTGAGCTGTTAAATAAATAAAGCCATTATCATGTGCGGACTAGGTCCAAACTGTGTTCAGTAGCTGATAATTAAACTGTGTTGCTTAAAATGTCTTAACATCAGTTTTAGAAATTTACATCATACATTGGAATTCTAAAAGATAAAAATCATAAATGTTTGTGTGTTTCACAAATAACTTTGCCCACTTGGATTTTTATTTTTTTAATTTAGTTATTGATTGATTGACTTAAGGCCTAAAATACAATAACAGTTTATTCAAATGAAAAAAAAAAGTTTAAATTCACACAGTTCATGTTCTGGAAAAAGAAAATGATACCACATTAAATTATAATAATGTTATTTTTGGGGGTAAAATCAATATGAGTCAAAATTGACCATATGGTCCTCTGAGGGCCAATGCCTGTGAGCTAACTGCTGCTCTGCTATCTTAATAACTTTACTAATTCCTCAACATTACATCCTTAGTTTTTGTACAGAGCCCTGAGATGACGTTTGTTGTTTCGGCCTCCATCATCTGCCAGTCCGGACCTAGAATGGGCCAGTCAGGTACTGAATTCCTGGGCCACTTTTCTGTCCCAGTCCGCCACTGATGCAATGCATGCACTGCTGTGTTGAATTTACAACATGTTAGCAGATAGCATTGCTGATCTTGTAGATTATTCATAGTAAAAAGACAAGTTAATCTATGTGCTTATAAAGGTCAACAAACCATTTATAGATTACCACAATAAAGAATATTAATCTGACCACGAATCTGTTTACAAAACAAAACTTATGAGCTTGAGTTTGAAGTCTCAGTTTTTGTCTTGACTACATTCATATAGCAACAGAAATGTTTTTTTTTTACTCCTTTTTGTCCACAGGGAAGGTGTGCATCTCATTTTTCGGTCTGAGGAGTCTTGTTTGTACATTTAATGTCTAGAAGACGAACTCCAGGTTTCTGCAGAGCGGAGACTGAGTGCATGCAGAGGAGGAGTGGGAGGCAGGAGGCCTCAGTAGGGTTATTTTTACGAGACATATGATAAAGATATGGAGATGAAGCATCCATATGCTACCTGAGGACCTCCTCTCTGCTCCCAGCCAAACCCGACAGCGCTCTCTCTTGTTGCTGCTCTCTGGTTCCTGTGGAGGATGGAGAGGGAGAGCGGGGCCAGATGAATGAGACTAATAATCCCACTGTCAGGAGAAAGAGCGGTGGGGAGGGTCACAACGGTGTAAACACCAGAGTGAAAGCTTCTATTTTTACGACGGCACAGGGGGAGATGGAGGGGGAGGAGAAAGTGGGATGCAAAGTGGCATGAAAATGTGAGTTCTGCATTATTCATGAAGCTGGTAGAGGAGGACGGACGGCAGCTGAGACATGTTTCCCATCCTCCACATACTTCTTTTAGAAGTGTGCAAATGCTTGTTTTTACCATGAAACCAGTTATCAGTAAATGATTTAAATCATTAAAGGTCCATATATATGTTGGTCTCATTTAGATCAGTCTGCTGATGAGCCAAACATGTTCATCTCTTGTCGTTTAGTGTCGTTCAGTTTTAGGTTCACGAGTTTATCATCATCATCTGTCTTCATCACTTCTGGTCTCTCTCCTCATGCATCAAACATGTTGCTTCTTTTTACAGTGGAAATAAAGTAACCYCAGAGTAATGGTACATTTTGAAGCCAACTGTGATCATTTCTGTACCCAGAACAATTAATTTAAGTGCCAGAATAATAAGGGAAAACTCTATACTTATTTATTTCTTGCTCAGAGTCAAACGAGTTATTGCATACCTCAACAGTCAACAACAGGTGAGGCGGGTCTTGCTCAGGTTATTTAAAAATCCAACAGACCATTTGTGAGGCCACAGCACTAAACAAAAACAAAAATGTCCTGATGCATCTCAGTACTCCTGATAGAAAAAAATCAAAAAGAAAAAATAAGTAGGTCCTCTGGATGTGTTCTTCTTTAGTGAAACGTTTCGTCTCTCCTCTAGAGACTTCTTC
>NW_013954657.1:20370-21484 GCF_001266775.1 Austrofundulus limnaeus
GTGTGTGTGTGTGTGTGTGTGTGTGTGTGTGTGTAACTGCTATCTGTTCCCTCAACAATACATTACCAGGAGCTGTCAGATCAAGATCAGGCCTTGGCTGTCAGATTAAGGTTGTTATAGCAGCAGCATCCTGTCCAGCAGCAGACAGATTACACCCTCTCTGTGTTTATCTCTCCTCTGTCTCCTCTTCAGTCTCAGCCTCTCGGTTTTCTGTGACTCTGCAGGACGCTTCTGCTCCGTTAGTTCAGGTCCCAGGGTCGAACAGAGGAGAGGTGAGCAAAGTGAAGAGGTCACAGTACAGGTGGTGGATCGCTGCACCGTCATTTCAGCCAAAAATTATTCATTGCTAATGGAAATCAAAATTTAAGGGCAGAGTTTTGTGAAGAAAAAAAAACTAACAGACAAATAGGATGAATGAAGAATTGACAMGGTGCAAAGGCAAAATTCTAAAATCGTATTTTGTTGGTTTATTACCACTTATATTAAGAAGCTGCCGCTTTAAGCTAAAGATTAAAGACCCACTTAACCTCTGCCAGACACACAATAATCTGTGTGCAACAGTCCAAACCCACAGGACAGGTGATAAAACTATAAATCATTACCAATGCTGAAGAACCACTTCTTATTTTATTCACTGCTGGAGAAGCCAGTAAACTGCATATTAAAATAAATAAAGGTTTTCATGCTTTTAATTTTCTTTGTGATTAAGTTTCTTTCATTTTGGCTGCTGGGCTTCTTTAACTGGTCATGTCCAGGCCCAGTCCACACTTTAAAAAACAACTATTTTCATCTGGGTTTGCAGTTTTTGGTGAGAAAAACAGAAAAAAAGGACAAAAGATCAATTTTTGGTGAATCAGTGAAGTCATGAAATAGAGATTTTAAGAAACGATTGCTGTGTTTCCACTGCAAATGTGCGCAAAACTTTGTCAATATTCAGTTAATGTTGAAAAAACACAGTTTCACAACTGCAGTGTTTCCATTAAGTAAGAAATGTTATTAAAGTCACGCGTGAATACGTTTGTTCTCATGATAAGTCATTACAAACATGGCAGCGATGGATGTAAACACATAGCATGTTGCTACCACGACACTAGCGCTCATCATCAGAGGAGAC
>NW_013954657.1:21825-22984 GCF_001266775.1 Austrofundulus limnaeus
CAGTGTTTCCATTGCAGTTTTGTGAAAAACACCAATTTCGATACAGCCGAAAAACCACCTCTTCCCAGCGCAAAAACATTTTGTCGAAAAACCTAACTTTTTTTTTGAAATTGACATGTTTCCATTGAGCAAATTTATTTTTGAAATTCTAATTTGCGCATTTTCATGATCAATGGAAACGCAGCTAATGACAGAGCAGCCTATTTTATGCACATCCACTTTCACTTTGTGTTTTAGAAACTAAAACAATAACAGAGTCATTGTCACCATTTTGTCTTTAGACTGATTTTACCTTAAACTTTTCTGCTGAAAAACGTAATGCATGAAAAGAAATTTTAGATTGTGTCAAAGGAAAGATTGTTGAGAGAATCTTTAGCCAAACTAGAACTGTTCTTTTTGTAAATATGCTTCATATTACAGAGSGTAAGAGTGGGTTAGATCTGTAGCTTGTAATTAAAACTTTGACTCTCCCAAAAATAAAAGCAGGTTGAAAATCTTAGCTGCAAGTCAAACAGGCACAACATCAGCAGAGTAAATATTCTAATATGCTTTTCAAKTTTTTTCTTCCTTTAGTGTCTTTTGAACATCTTCAAAACTCCACAAGTTTCATTGTTTTTAAATCTGACATTAGTAAAAAGAAGGCATTATTTCACATTTAGCTGTTATTAGCAGTCTTACTGAATTCTGCATGCAGTCAACGTGTTGTGCAAACCTTTTTTTTTTCTAAATCACAATCTAAGTGCATGTGTGTGGGTTGCAAAACTCTATTCTAGGCTGTGCACATTATCCCCCCGCCACGTAGTTTTCAAGTTTTTATTGGATGATAGTTTAAGGCAGATAAAAGGGACAAAACACTCTGACAGAAAATTAGGATAAGTGAGTTTATTTACAGTGAGTGCTGGATGCCTTCTGGWCCTGTGAGCAGAAGGAAGATGATCAGATGGAGCTGGGCACAACGTGGTAAAGTTTTCTGGAGAACGTAAAGTTTAACAGGTACCGTATTTATTCGTGTATAATACGGTCTCATGTATAATACAACCCCCCTTTTTGAGCTTAAAAAGTAGAAAAAATTTAATCCTCAAACTACCTCCAATTTCATACAGACTTCAAGATTTTTCAGCCTTTGCAGTCTTTATACATATCAGTAAAATGATCATTG
>NW_013954657.1:23645-24897 GCF_001266775.1 Austrofundulus limnaeus
AGACGAACATGTGTTTGTTGTTGTTCGAGGAGCGGCTCGGTCACACACTAATGTCATTAGTTTGTTATCATCACTAAGGTGCAGGACTGCTCCCCCCCCTTTTTTTCACATCATGTCTCCTGCCTGGATCTGTTATTATCTCACTCTGAAGAACGGAGGAGTGTCAGAGGTAAGCTTGCTTCAGCTGCTTTTTACGTCGCGGTCTCATTTTYGGACTCAGGCATTTTGTGAATGAAGCCGATATTTCGTTTAAAATACATAAGTAAAAATTATTATCCGAGTACAGTACTACCCCCAACTTTATGGATGATTTTATGGATTGAATTTTACGTATTAAACTTGAATAAATACGGTAAGTTCAGAACAGGACCAGAGTACGGGACAGATGAGTGGACATTCCAGGAGAGGTGAGGCGGCAGGTGAGTATGGTTCTAAGACAGCAGGTGAAGCAGACAGGGCATGGCGGCAGGTCAGTACCTCAGCGTAACTTTCAGGAAACTTCTCAGGACAAATACTTCACTGGAGCTCCAGCACAACTTCAAAAACACAAACAAGGTAAGGTAAGTATTACTCAGGTAACTAGAATAATCTTGGGCTGTGATCAATACCAGGTCTCCTTATAAAGCTCCAGGCATCATCAGCTGAGGCAGGTGCAGCTGGGCTCAATCCGCTGTCAAGCAACGAGATTGGAGGGAACTACAACTACAGCTGTGCATCTACCTTGACAGCCACTTGATTTAATCTACCAGAGTACAGTTTGTAAAAGAAAATAGGCACATTTGGAAGCTATTTTAAGACATTTTGGGCTGTTGTCCAAGATGTCAAAAGAGAACACCTGTGCAGGTGTAAAAGTACAGCACTTGGACTCTAGAATCTATAGTAACAGAACTGAAATGAGTTTGGATGTGTGTGACATTATGAGACAACAAAAGGRTAAAARTTCYTGAAAGACAGATAAACGGATTTTGTTTTCCTATGATCTTCAACAGYGAGTTAACAGTTTCTTTTGGTGTTATTACAGTGATATTACAATTCTAAAAAAAGTAAATCCTAAATTTGCAAGGCAAGTTAATTTTGTAATTTTCACATTTTGATATATTGATGATATGTTTGTATGAGAGACATTTTAACTCATCTGTTTGAGTTACATTACATTGTGTTGCCGTAAACATCTGCCTCTCCAACTGTGACCTGTTTTATTTACTGGATGTGCAGGAGTGTGTGTGTGTGTGTGTGTGTGTGTGTGTGTGTG
>NW_013954657.1:27587-29341 GCF_001266775.1 Austrofundulus limnaeus
ATGGATCACTTGGGTTGTTACCAACATCTGGTGAAAATTTCATGTCATTAGCACCTCTAGTAATATATTTACTGAGAAAAATTGTGACGTGTTCAATACTTATTTTACCCGCTGTAATAGTAAAAACAAAATAAACGATGAGGATGCAATGTTAAGGAATCGATATATTTTTAAAAAGTTAATATGGGTTTAAATGGATTATCCATCTTCGCCCACTTACAGTGTGTTTATTTTGTAGAGGCTACAGGTCTTGTTTAACCCTCTCCTTAGGAACAACATCCAACTCCTCCTGAGGGATCCCAAGATATTTCCAGACCATAGAGGAATTATAATCTCTACAGAGAGTTATGGTTCTTCTCTGGGGTCTCTTCTTAGTAGATCATGCCTGAAAAACCTCCAAATGGAGGCATCCTGTAGGCATCCAGATCAGGGCCAAACCACCTTAACCAACTCCTTTCATTGCAAAGGAGCATCAGCTGTACTCCAAGTTCCCCTCAGATGACAGAGCTCCTCACCCTAAATTAAGGACTTTGCATTTTGACTCAACCCTCTCTACAACCAACCATAGCAATGCCCTCATCACAGCAGATAAAGCCCCGATCCATCTCCTGGTTCAACCTACCATCGACTCCTACAGACTTAAATTCCTTCACCTGAAACAAAAATTCCCTGTCCCAAAGGAGACATTCTCTGTTTCTGGTTGAGAACCATGGTCTCAAACTTAGAGGAGCTGTCTAATTTCAGCTGCTTCAAACCACATCATYTGCAAAAAGCAGAGACAAAGACCCGGTGGTTCCCAGACACCCTGCTCTCCACAACTCTGCCTTGAGATTCTGAACACCACAAACAGAATTAGAGACAGGGACAGCTCTTGCAGAGTCCAACCTGCACAGAGAACAAGGTAAACTTTGTGCTAAGGATGCRGGTACAGCCCCTGCACTGGTTTCACAGGAACTGGATAGACCTGACTGGAMTGACTAGCACCTGCTCCAGAATGCCTCTGGTAAGTGGTAACACATCAAAAKTCTTCGTTAGCTTTACAAAACACATGTGGACTTAAAAGGTAAAACTTCCATTATCTCCTGCAACCCTGCAAGGGTGAAGATCTGGTCCACTACTACACTGTTCCACCAAGATGAAAGCCACACCACTCCTCTGTAATCGCAGACTTGACAACCGATCAGAGCCTCCCCTCTAACACCTTGGAGTGAACATTCTTGTGGAGGCTGAGACGTCTGATCTCTTAATTTTTAGACTGTCATGACTCCTCTTTCCCTAAACCAGGGGTGTCAAACTCAGGTTCTCGAGGGTTGCTGTCCTGCATGTTTTCCTTGTGTCTCTGCTCCAACACACCTGATTCAGTTAAACAATTACCTTTTCAAATCCTGTAGAAACCTGTTAATCATTTATTCATGCAAATCGTGTGTTTGAGCAAGGAAACAAAAGAACAAAAAAACATGCTGGATGGTGGTCCTCGAGGGTCAGAGTTTGACACCTGGGCCTACCTGTTTGTCCATGTGGAAGCAGTGCTATAAGGCTGAGTTCACCTGAAACTTATCAGACTGAAGAAGTCTCTTGGAGGAGAGACGAAACGTTTCACTAAAGAAGAACCATCCAGAGGACCTACTTATTTTTTCTTTTTGGTTTTTTTCTACCTGGATTACTGAGATGTATGGAAGCCCATTTCCGCCACCCTGATAAATAAATAAACTTGTATCTCATAATTATGACTTAGCTATCTCATAATTATGACT
>NW_013954657.1:32638-34204 GCF_001266775.1 Austrofundulus limnaeus
CTGTAGCTCCATGTGTTTACAGCTCCAAAACACAACTCCAGTTGCTTCATCTTTTAACTTTTCATTTTCTTTGAAGATAGTATTATAATAATGACGTCCAGCATTGGTTGCAGAGTGTATAAATCCTAAAGTTGCTCAGTCGATACTTTTTTCCAGCTCGTTCGTTCAAAAATAAAAGGCTTCACAGGAGCATCCCGGTCAGAGGCAGGTTCAAATATAAACACTGAACTAAACAAGCATGTCAGATAATTATTTAATCGGCTCTGATTAAACAACTTCAGAGTCGACGTGCAAAAAGTAGCATCCATGCTAGGCTAGCTCTGTAAACAAACAAGCCGGCTGATGCGACGGGACGTCTTGTACTGCACATGCGTGTCACATCATTGCTGTGTAGCGTTCACACAGGAGTCTGATGTAGGTCGCATTTAAAATGTAATGTGAACGTTCACACAAAAAGATCGGATTTTTAAAAAAAAATCAGAATTGAGCATTAAGACCTGCAGTGTGAACGTAGCCATAGATTTTCTGCGCAGTGTCCGTCTGTAGTTTTTTTTAACAATGGCAGCGGAGGAAGTGAATGAAGCCAGTCAATGTTTATATGGCTTCCAAATTAATATAAATTTGTCTCACAAAGCCAGCAGCTCTCATTTACATCCGTCTCATTCAGCTTGATACTTCTCTCCTCTCAGTAGGCGTTATTATTAAGTAATTTTCTTATAAATGAACTTTCAGTTACTGCACTTTTTATGCCTAGGAGTGTGAGTAAATATGTTGATTTCTTTCCTTACGGATTTAACTCAATGAAAAAYAAACAGCAATGCCGATAGTAACTTTATTGCACAAAATAAAAGTCAGACAACATGTAACTACATAAAAAACTAAAATCTGAATGTAACAGGAGCAGCTCTGCTTCCCAGCCCTTGGCTTCTTCGACCCTGATAGCGAGGCAGCTGGTACCAATCGATGTCGGAGGTKGCGAAACAGTCCGGAAGCTCAGCCGGTCACTTGTCGAAGGTGACTCTGAATAAATAAATGATTAGGTTCGAATACGGTCAACATTAATTACTAATTACAATAAATGTAGAGCTGGGGGTGTTGTTTTTAGCCTGGATCGCTAACTTGCAATAGCCAATAGYAAGCTAGTGGCTAACTAGTTAGCACTGGAAACAAGCACAAAGGACACATTGGTACAAACTTTAAAAAAGATAAAGTACAGTTTYACAAGTGAGACATGTCCCACAAATTACGTTCAATATCTCTTTAARTGCATGAAGCACTCATCTTCTGCAGATGTCTCTGAAGTTTGTGAAGAGTCCAGTCTACAGTAGGGTTATTCACAGCGCAATCAATTTCTGGTTAGCCTCTTATGCTGCGTTCACACCGAACGCGATTTCAGCTTCAAAATCGCAGCCAACGCTGAAGTTTGAAGCTTGTGCACTTTGAGGTCAGACGCAGGTCAGCTCTTGAAGCGCTGCACGGCAGCAACAGCCTCCCCTCCCTCCTCTGTCGGGCTCTGTTTAATGTCGGACGAGGAAGTGGCTTTGCTTTATTTACAGAGAGCAAGAG
>NW_013954657.1:34732-37703 GCF_001266775.1 Austrofundulus limnaeus
TTGAAACGCGTCCACCATAGACTTTGTATGTAAACCTGCTGCTCCTGAYGCTGAAATTGCGTTCGGTGTGAAYGCACCATTAGCCTAGCCTCCTTCTCAGTAGAGCTGTCGCACTGCATACGTCSGGCCATCTGTTAGCKATTGCGTAAATCAGATCCAATCATTATAAACTTCAACAGAGGCCACGCCTCCAGGAAGAAATCACTTCTCAATAGCAGAGAGTCCAGACCCGTGTACAAAGCAAAGCGAAGGACAAGGGGCTGGTTTTAACCAGGCTAGGTGTACCCCATCCCTCGCGCAGTGACTGCTGGAAATGGGCACCAGTAACCATGAAAGGAAGAAGCAGGTATAGATAATGGATGGGCTATGGTAAAACTATGATTTTTTTTGTTTGTTTCCGCTCTCGGAGGAGTAAGACACTTTTTCCTTCTCTCCTGCCCTTCCTTATTTCCCCTGCTTTGCTGCTTGGAGCCTTCTCTACATTTTTCATCCAAATTAGAAATTATGGATATTTTTATTTTTATAGATTTGGTTAGCTGGTCTCTTAATAAAATTTTTGGAACAAAGTTTTTTTCTTCCTCCGTTGGAGGACATGTCAAAGGTGGGACCTCTGTTCTTCCCTGTTCTGATATATATCTGGACTCCGATCACTGGATTCTACAGATTGGCCTGGTGGTCTCTTGGTGTTCCACAAAACAGCATCGGTGGCTTTTCATTTCCTGGCTGACTGACCAATTTGTTGGATGGCYGTATTCTATCAGCACTCGGACATTTGCCTTGAGCGAGCTGGACTCGGTCTGCAAGCAGTTCTATTGAGAGTCGCGGGCTGGCTGTGGTCCCTGGACTTTGCTGGCCAGATGGAATTGATCTTGGAGAAGCTGATAGATCGGATGGATTCGCCACCTTGAGATGYACCAGCARAACACTAAAGCAGATGGAAAATTGTTATCGTCTGCCTGACTCTTCTGTTCCCAAAACAACTGATTACATGATCTGGATCTCCCCGACAACGGCCTTGATCTGTTGACTAAATTATTCCTGGCTGGATTACGTCGACAAGGCTCTGCCCCACCCCTTCTCCCCTCCTCTCTCACCCGTCTGATTTAGTTTCCTGAGCAGGCTGAGGGCCTCACAGAATGAACAGTTACCATCAATATTCCGAACAATGGCTGCGCTGGTTTTGGGGACTGGATTCTTTGGGCCCCTCTAAACTCACTTACTCCTCTGGCTAATAAATCTGCCCTATGCAGAGGTTTTTTCATAAACACCATAGTGTGTCACAGTGTTGATGTAATAAGATGTTTTTGCTTTTTTCCTCATCTTCCCTTGTGTGGTTTTGTAGTTTTTCTGTTGTTCTGTTTTTAAGGTAGCACAACTGTGTTTACCTGTCTTAACTGCCCCTTCCCTGAATGTACAGCACCTTGTGAATTTATTTCTGTGAAAGGCGCTATATAAATAAAACTTTACTTACTTACTTACTTATAATCCCACTGGAAATGTCTCAGTTTGCACTGGAAGTGCTACAGCTAGCTGCTGCTTCTATTTGTGCATGCATGAACTATTGAATATGTTGTAAACAAGTGTGAAAAACTTTTGACATGAACTAAACGTTAACAGATCTGGGCTGAATCCATCCATCCATCCATCCATCCATCCATCCATCCATCCATCCATCCATCCATCCATCCATCCATCCATCCATCCATCCATCCAGCCATCCTTTTATCCACTTTGCACATAAGTTCAGGGGGACCACAGTGACGTCCAGCAGTCATTATTTTCACACTGTTTTACAACCATTAAAACACAATAACAAGAAACATTAATGAACATSAACGAAACATCATATCTCTGTGATAAACAAACCCAAGATGTCTTACTTACACAGAAAATAATTATTTACTTGAAAAATAGTAATAAAAAGGAAAACTTCATTAATGTCTGCTTAATTTACCAGTAAGATTAAAGCATCCATCACCGCCAATAGAAATGAGATAATAATGTCGCTTATGATGAATTATTATTCTTATTTTTTTTACTTCTGTCTCACTCAGTGGAACCACAACATCTTTGCTAGAAAAAAAGGGGGTAAATATGGTTCTTACATATTGGTGCGATGAAGCAATTCATTGTCCATCTGTCTTTGGTTTAACTCCCTCCATCTGGTGCAGCTATGTGCTTACAGCAACAAATTCATTATTTCCTTTTATTCAACCTACAAGCTTCCTCTTCCTTCAGAAATATTTTCTACTCTATACATTGAATTTAAAGTTTTATTGTTATTGATAAGGATGATATAAAACTGGAAGTCACTTTGATGTAATGGTAACAAATATTTGGCCTTATTTTTCTGCTTTGATTCTGATTAATCTTCAGGGTTTTTTTAAATGCACACAAACATACATAGACTTGTGAAATTTTCCAGGAAAACTCCAGCTTAGGCCAAGATATCAGTAGAGCATGTGGGTTCTCTCTGGATCAAAGGGAGGTCATGTTAATTAGACAACTGCACAGTCCTCTGCCAGCACACACACTGCACTGCACTGTCACTCAGATGTGTTAATTAAAGACTTCATGGTTCTGAAACACCAAAYCAACATCAAGAATGAGCAGAAACTACAGACCTTGTGTCAAAAGTGCAGTTTGAGTAAGACACCAACTGGAATGGACAAAAAAGCATTCAAAGTATCTCTCAGATCAGTTTTTTACAAATTCTAGTTTAATTGGCTAGAATATTAACAACTACCGTACACACCAACAAAACAATGAGAACAAGTGTTAACAGATGTTACAGGTGTTTCAGAGACTTTCAAACCAAGGCAGTGAAAGTTTACTTTATTTGTCATCAAAGCATGCTCCCATATGAGATTTGTGCTCTGCATTTGACCCAGTACATGTGAAAAACACACAAATGGAGCAGCTGTTTAAGCACCCGGGGGTTAGATGTCTTGCTCAAGGACACCATGACATG
>NW_013954657.1:38703-40085 GCF_001266775.1 Austrofundulus limnaeus
GCCCCCTCTGGTGGGGAAACTTTTTTTCAGGGATACAAACTTTTTCAGAACACCGGTAGACGGCAGCCATTACAGACGAACATGTTTGTTGTTGTTCGAGGAGCGGCTCGGTCACACACTAATGTCATTAGTTCACTATCATTACTAAGGTGCAGGACTGCTTTTYCCCTTTTTTTTCTCCACATCATGTCTCCTGCCTGGATCTGTTACTATCTCGCTCTGAAGCRCAGAAGACTGTCAGAGGTAAGATCGTTTCAGCTGCTTTTAATGTTGTGATCTCATTTCCAGACTAGGGCATTTTGTGAATGAAGCCGATATTTYGGTTAAAAYACGTAAGTAAAAATATTTATCCGAATATAGTGCTATCCCCCAACTTTATGGATGATTTTATGGATTAAATTTTACGTAATTTACTTGAATAAATACGGTATTCTGAGTGTCAGAATATTCTGGAGCAGTGCTAACATGCTAGGTGAGCTAACAGAGACGTAGTTCACCATAATACTTCCTCCTTCATGTCCTAACACATTGCAGGTTTTTAATAGCTTATTTAATGATTCAAATGTTGTAACAACCTTTAATGACTTTTCCAGGAAAATTTTTAGCATCACCTGCAGCAGGTCAGGGTTCTGGGTGGAACATGGTGGCAAATAGAGTTAAAATAGAAAATCATAACTGAACGTTTTTTTAAATTCCAGTAAATGCTTTTCTAATGGAACGTAGCATCATGACTGAAACATCAGCCACTTTCTACTATCTAATATAAACTTTTTCACCTGTTCATAAGGTGTTGTGTGTCTCAGAGATGCCACTGGTTTTGACACAATCTTTTCTCTCGTGAGACTGAAGAGTTGGAGAAGTTCAGTCTGAACCTGGTTTTACTTTCTGCCAGGTGCCAAGTCACAAACTTACAGCACTGCAACATCAACACTGAATAAATATCGAATTGATTTTCTCTGAATGACAACATGATTTGCCATAATCTTGTACCTATAAAGCTCAGTAACTTCAGTCTCACATACATGTCCAGTGAGAAAGAAGAAATATATACAGTGAATGAATGAATATGTTTTAGTGGATTCAGATGTAAAAAAAAAAAGGTTTTAGTAATGAAAAGGATGAACCACTGCTTTTGTATTTGTATCATTTGTTTACAGTAAACATGATTTGTTGTTTAAACCTTTCCAGTGAAGACACAGTGAAGGTAAAATTATTCCATATTTTTAAAATATTTTCCTCCTGCAGGTTTCTGTTTGCAGATGTTCATTTGAAAGACTCAGGAGATTTTAGCCATCTGTGTTTTTCGTGTGTCTCATGATCCACACCTGGTTTGCATCCACCCACTCCACCTCCATCTCCACCACACACACACACACACACAC
>NW_013954657.1:41085-42199 GCF_001266775.1 Austrofundulus limnaeus
CACACACACACACACACACACACACACACACACACACACACACACACACACGTTTGTTTTTGTATCCCTATGGGGACCGTGGATTGACTTCCATTCATTTCTGTAACCTTGATCATTTATCCTGAAATTAACCTTACCAAGTCACACCTTGGTCCTAAACCGAACCCCACACCCGAAATCAGCATCTGTACCCATGGGGACTGGGCATTGGTCCCCACCAGTGGCGGCTGGTGGATTTTTCTCCGGGGGGGTGCTACAACTCCAAAATAGAAATATCTCAAAAAGCAATCAAACTTGTACTAAGTTGTTTCACACCAGTGTATTTATTAAACAAATCCAAATAATAAAACAGTCATGTGGTTTTTATTTTTAGTACATAAATTTTGCTCTTCTGTAACTGAGAAGCAAATTTTTTCATGGATGTTTTAACCAGATTATTCTCTATAGAGCATGGTCAGTGCAGTGAGATGTGATGTTGTACCTGAGGAAAGTCTGGATTCTCTTCAGTGTTGAGAAGCTCCTCTCAGATTCAGCTGTGGTCAGAGGAGATGTGATGAGAATCTTCAGCACACACACACCTACTATGTCTCTCTATCCTTGTGGGGACTTTCCAATGACTTCCATTCATTTCTTGGAAATTTTCTATCCTAATCCTGACTATTTATCCTAAAATTAACCTCACAGGCACCTACCAGACCCTAAAACTAACCTAAACTCAATTCACACCTTGGTCCTAAACCCAACCCCCACACCCAAAATTAGCGACCGAAGTTGTGGGGCCCAGGCTTTGGGCCCTACAAGGAGCACCCGGTCCCCAGGAGGCTACGTTTTCCTTAAAACTGGGCCTCACGATGTAAGAAAAACAAGCCCCCCCCCCCCAACAGACACACATACACATGTTTGTTCTTGAGCCCCGTGGGGACCTTCCTCTGACTTCCATTCATTTTTTTAGACTTTATAGCATAACCCTGACCATTTACCCTAAAATTAACCTCACAGGTACCTACCTGACCCTAAACCTAACCTAAATCTTGGTCCTAAACCTAACCCCACACCCGTAATTTGCATTTGGACCCGTGGGGACCAATGCCAGGTCCCCACGATACACTTCAGT
>NW_013954658.1:0-877 GCF_001266775.1 Austrofundulus limnaeus
ACACACACACACACACACACACACACACACACACACACACACACACCAGCCTAACATGGCTGCTGGTGGAGGCTCTGACATCATGCCGGCTGAATGAGAACCAGACGTGGCTCGGCGCTCAGCACCAGAGCTCCGCCCCCTTCACCACGCAGGAATTCTGGGACACGGACCTCTTAAATAACAGACTGAAATCAGGAGTTGTTTCTCTGAGGCGCTGATGTTTCTGCCTTACGTCACCAGGTCCTTCACAGCTGGAAGAAGCTAAAGCAGAAAATATGCAGTGATCCAGAAAACTGTTGAGCACGTTTCAGTAGTTTTCTTTGGTTGACCCCTGTGAGTGTGTCAGGCTGTCACAGGAACCCTGTAGAACCATCAGAACCTTAATGTGCTCCATCACAGGAGCTGGACTCTGGACCTCAGGGGTCTCTGACCTGAAGCTTTACTTCTTTCTCCAATAAAAACAACTGAAGAGCTGAAGCTATCAGAATCATCTGGACCAGACCAACATCTGGATCCAGAACAACACCTGGACCAGACCAACACCTGGATCCAGAACAACACCTGGACCAGACCAACACCTGGATCCAGAACAACACCTGGATCCAGAACAACACCTGCATCCAGAACAACACCTGGATCCAGAACAACACCTGGATCCAGAACAACACATGGATCCAGAACAACACATGGATCCAGAACAACACCTGGAACCAGAACAACACATGGACCCAGACCAACACCTGGATCCAGAACAACACCTGGACCCAGACCAACACATGGACCCAGACCAACACCTGGATCCAGAACAACACCTGGATCCAGAACAATACATGGACCCAGACCAACACCTGGATCCAGACCAACACCTGGATCCAGA
>NW_013954658.1:3015-3274 GCF_001266775.1 Austrofundulus limnaeus
ACACCTGGATCCAGACCAACACCTGGATCCAGAACAACACCTGCATCCAGAACAACACCTGGATCCAGAACAACACCTGGATCCAGAACAACACATGGATCCAGACCAACACCTGGAACCAGAACAACACATGGACCCAGAACAACACCTGGACCCAGACCAACACCTGCAACCAGAACAACACATGGACCCAGACCAACAGGACCAGGACCAACACCTGGACCCAGACCAACACCTGGATCCAGAACAACACCTGCAT
>NW_013954658.1:6021-7041 GCF_001266775.1 Austrofundulus limnaeus
GGACAGGAGGACAACTGCGCAGGACAGGAGGACAACTGCGCAGGACAGGAGGACAACTGCGCAGGACAGGAGGACAACTGCGCAGGACAGGAGGACACCTGCAGAGGACAGGAGGACACCTGCAGAGGACAGGAGGACAACTGCGCAGGACAGGAGGACACCTGCAGAGGACAGGAGGACAACTGCGCAGGACAGGAGGACAACTGCAGAGGACAGGAGGACAACTGCAGAGGACAGGAGGACAACTGCAGAGGACAGGAGGACAACTGCAGAGGACAGGAGGACAACTGCAGGGAGCAGTCTGAAGAGAGAAGTCTGTAATTATCACAAACACTCATGTTCAAAGTCATGGACACACTCCTCCTCCTCCTCCTCCTCCTCCTGCTCCGGCGTCAGGACTCATTTTGTGGCTGGTGGACATTATTAGTGGGGATTGTGGGAAAGAAAGAGGAAATTCTGGGTGTTTTTTATTTGAGTGACCACAGAAGGCTGGAGGAGGAGGAGGAGGAGGAGGAGGAGCAGCAGCAGCAGCAGCAGCAGCACTGCTACAGTTGTGTTTAAACTGACCAACAGAAACAGAAAGGACCCATCAGTTAGAACATATTGTGCTGGTTGAACCCACAGAGGCAGTTCTGACTGTTTATAAAAACAACAGTTTGTCGTCTGTGTGTCACGGAGCTGAAGGCCGTGCTGCTGACAGACTCACACAGTCCCACAGCTTGAAGGTTTCTCCTGGAATCTGGAATGTTTGAGGAAAGACTTTCAGTAATTCATCTGTTTGCTTCACACCTCACATTGTTCATCACATCCCTTCACTTTCAGCTGCTGAACAAACAAAGTCAACCCCAGGTGACCCCTGTGACCTCCAACCCCTGAACCCTGAACCACCACACATGGCCCCTCCCCTCTGCAGGCGGGGGCCAAACCAAACAGCCGAAGCCCAGCTCTGTTTTTCCTCCACGGCTGTTTACCAGAGTGATTAACAGCAGCTGACTGTATGGAGGAGGAGGAGGAGGAGGA
>NW_013954658.1:9211-10675 GCF_001266775.1 Austrofundulus limnaeus
GCTTAAAGTGCCTGTGACATCAAATTTTTGTAATACATATGAATGCATTTTTAGAAAGAGGACATTGATAAAATATTGCAAAATAAATTTCATGTCGCTGAGATGAACAGTTGTTGAGATATTTGCCTGTGAAGAAACAGGAAGTGATGTCAGAGGGGAATGTCTGAAAGTGAACAGAGCGTTTCTACAACAGCCAACAACCCAGACTGCAGAGAAGAATCTGATGTTTCCTAAGATTATTTTGAGTCTATCAGAGAGATGAAGAGTCAGAGTTCAAATAATATTGTTTCATTAAACAAAGACCAGAGAGTTCTCTTTGTTAAAGAGTTCCCCTGTGATGTCACTTCCTGTTTCACTTTGGCTGAGCCAAGTTCAAAAGAAAATMTGCAGTTATGGGACAGAATGGGTTAAATCGTGTGTATTATTCCAACTGTCTTAAATATAAGATGTTTTCTTTAACATTTTGTGTTTGAAGAATATGCATGTCACAGACACTTGAACAAACCTGATTTGTTGCCAACAGACCATCAAACTGAAGAGCAGTCTAAGAGAGACAGACCAAAGATTTACAACCTGTTTCAGAACTGATGGAATAACAAGAGGTGAACTTCTTCTGACAACAGCAAYACCTGTCATGGTTTGTGTTTATTGTCCTTAGTTTTCTGGTGTTTTCAGTGTTCCCCTGCCCTCTCTCACCTGTGTCTGCTCCAGGTGTGTCTTGTTGCCCTAATTAGTTTGCCTTTATATTCTGTGTCCTGTCTTCAGTGTTTGTCGGTTCATTGTGCTGTTTCCCTCAGCCAGTCAGGTGTCCTGTGTGTTCTTAGTGTTTCAGTAAGTTCTGCTGCAGTGCCAGCTGTATATTTTGGTTTCTAAATAAACTCTTTATTTTGTACTTTKGTTCCTGCCTGAGCTCTGGGTCATTCTGCCGATCCTTACAATACCTTTACCCATTTTACTAGTTATATGGCAAAGAGGACATGACACAACCTTWGCAGATAACTTCAAGAGTCTACAATGGATATAGTCTACACCTGCTAACATATCACCTCTAAATATTTAAGAGATTCTCCACTTTTTGAATACTGACAGTAGTTAAGTCAAAGGTACAATGTTTATCTTTCATTATCTTATTTTTAATCAGGAAAGCAGAGGATGTGCTGTCACCATCTGTCATTTCAGATTTTAACTTTTGTATTTTGTCTTTATAAAAAAATTAAAATTATTAGCAAAATCTAAAGGTTTATTAAGAAAGCCATCATCGGTTTTAATATATGTTGGTAGATTTGTTATCACAACCCATAAGACTGTTAAATGTTTTCCATATTCCTTTCTATTATTGCCAGCCTCTTTAAATATAACCTCCAAAACCTAACTAGTAAAATTAACCATTACTGGTCTATAGTTAACACTAACCATTACTGGTCTATAGTTAACACTAACCATTACTGGTCTATAGTTAACACT
>NW_013954658.1:12525-14876 GCF_001266775.1 Austrofundulus limnaeus
GTGTGTGTGTGTGTGTGTGTGTGTGTGTGTGTGTGTGTGTGTGTGTCTGTGTCCCTCTCTGGTGACAGGAAGTCACAGCTCACAGCAGCAGCTTCATGGGAAAATTACTTTTTTTACTGATATCAGATCCAGATAAAGTTCCTACGTTGTGACTGGACCTCTGCGGGACTCAAACCCACAACCTTTAACTGAGGGCCATGGAAGAGTGTTTGTCACCACAGAGTCTGAACTCTA
The DNA here is from genome assembly GCF_001266775.1 of Austrofundulus limnaeus. Taxonomy (NCBI): domain Eukaryota; kingdom Metazoa; phylum Chordata; class Actinopteri; order Cyprinodontiformes; family Rivulidae; genus Austrofundulus; species Austrofundulus limnaeus. The sequence goes on from NW_013954658.1 coordinate 12,760, forward strand.
GGTTCTGATCCAGTAAAGAACTCTGGAGGTGTCCTGTTGGAGAAGCTCTGAGGAACTTCTGATGTCAGGATCCAGACACAGCTCTGTGGTTCTATGGGAACCAGACACACACACACACACACACACACACACACACACACACACACACACACACACACACACACACACACACACACACACAGACCCCCTAAAGATCTGGTTCTGTGCTTTAACACGAGTCTGTGCTAAATGTTGGACCTGATATCTGACAAGCCTTTGAACCTGAGAAGAACCTGGGGCAGACCAGGACCAGGTCCAGGGACGCAGAAGCCTTCTAACACAGACCTACATCAGGTCCTCGTGAAGGTGGGTCAGTTTTCTGCTCTGGATCCTGTCCTGAGRAGGTCTTTTACCTGAGCTACTGGATGATCTGTGGCTGCCTGTGCCTGAGCCCTCAGGCATGGTGTGAGGATGTCACAGGAAGCAGAAACCTGGAGGAAGACATGAGAGAACACCATGAGTCCTCCTGCAGCCAGCAGCCAGGTCCTTTCAGTCTGGACCTGGAAATCTGCAGGATCTTCAGTGACAGGAAGTCTTTTCACCACACAACAATCAAACTTTCTGCTGCTCTGTGTGAAAGCTCTGAGAACAGATGTGATGTTTGGCTGCCAGACAAGAATGTGCTCTGTTCACATTGCCCCGGGCTGGGTGTGTGTGTGTGTGTGTGTGTGTGTGTGTGTGTGTGTGTGTGTGTGTGTGTGTGTGTGTGTGTGTGTGTGTGTGTGTGTGTGTGTGTGNGTGGATTGTTGGGTGTGTAGCAGCAGATTAATCTAGCGGGGTCGTTGAGATGACACTAATCCCTGCGCTGATTATTTAGAGCAAAACATCACTGTAATCTGAGGAAGAGGAGCAGGAGGAAGAGGAGCAGGAGGAAGAGGAGGGCAAATATCATTAGAGATGAAGACAAATTCAACTTCTTCATCACTGACTTTTACTGGTTTGTAGTTTTGAAAACTTTTAAACCCTTTTTTGTGTTTTTAGTTGTTAATAAATTAAAAAGTTCGTCTCATTCAGGGAATAACTAAAACTTTTTACAYTTTAAAAATACTTATTTACAAATAATTCCACCACAGAAACAGAAAGATCTCTTCGGTTTAAAACTCTGTTTGAGCTACACTTGTGCTACGTTCACATCGAACGTGTTTTGAGCTGCAGGAGCAGCCGGTTTACATGCAGAGCTGGACGCGCCTGTAGGGGTCTCGCGGTGCGTCACGTCAGTTTAGCGCAGAAAGTAGCGGTAAAGCATTTTCCGTGAACGAGGTGCGGCGAAAGCAGCCGACGCTCAAGTTCAAAAATCTGAACTTTTGCTGCTCGACGCACGGCGTAAGCCAATCAGAGAGACTCGTTTTTCCACGACAGTTTCACCGAACAAACCACCTCTAAATTACCTGGTGAATTAACTATCTGCTGTGCGCAACTTTCGCTAGCTCTTTAATAAATAAAGCAAAGCCATTTTCTTTATTTTATCTTTATTTCATCGAACATTAAAGACAGACCGGAAAAAACCAAGAAGTTCCTCCCTCTTCAGACGTGCATCATCTTTGTCCCGGTCTGAATGTTGTGTGTCCAACTTAAGGCATTGGCTGCGTTTGGTGTAAACGTAGAATTAGCTTTAAACTAGCCGCATGCTACCATTAGCATTTTGCTACTTTTAGCGTTTAACTGCAGCTCTGTTACTTTTAGCTTTTAGCTATGATTGTGCAACTTATTGGTAGTGTTTTGCAAATCCTGACCTTAAGCAACCCTTTTGCAACATTTAGCCTTTAGCTTGCGTTTTGCTACCTCTTTCAGATGATTTGTTGCTTCTTTTTGGTTTTAATTACCAGTCTGTTAGCTTTTTGATTGCTGTGTGCTACTTTTGCTAGCCTTTTGCTACTTGTAGCTTTAAACTAGCCTTTGCTACTTTTAGCTTTTAACTATTGGTCTACTACTTTTAGTTTTCAGCTAGCTTTGTGCTACTTTTGCTAGCCTTTTGCTACTTGTAGCTTTAAACTAGCCTTTTGCTACTTGTAGCTTTAAACTAGCCTTTGCTACTTTTAGCTTTTAACTATTGGTCTACTACTTTTAGTTTTCAGCTA
>NW_013954658.1:16488-17393 GCF_001266775.1 Austrofundulus limnaeus
ACACCAATATTAACACCGGGTGTAATTTAATTCCAGTGAGTGTTTGAGTGAAAAATGGTTCTGTTAAACCCAAACAGTGACAGGTAACAGGACCGGGTCGTCCCTGTCCCCTGCTGTCTCTGTCTCTTACTGTCAACATAACAAAAGTAAATTACGTCTCTGCGGCTCCACAGGAACAATTTGATATTTCCATTTCTGAGTCTCCGTGTGTTCCCGCTCCAGAAACATCCCATAATAACAACACTGTCAGGATGCATTCTGCTCACTATACATCATGATACGACTCAACGCTCGAGCTTTACTTCTGCACAAAGACATTCACCACATTTATGAACAAAGTTAAAGGCCTGCTACTCTTTGAAGAAATGCTAATCGCCCGCTGACTTTTAAACAGAACGGTGCAGAAATTACACAGCTGCAGCTGCTTTAAGTCAAACTTTAAAAGTATTATATTTAATCTGAGTTATAAAACTAAACTAATACCCTGAGTTACATCATTTCTCAACATAACATGTTGCAACATTACCTAACAGCCATTCAGATACAAGCTAGCAGCTGCCCAAAAACAAGCTAACAGCAGCCTGAAAAACAAGCTAACAGCAGCCTGAAAAACAAGCTAACAGCAGCCTGAAAAACAAGCTAACAGCAGCCCAAAAACAAGCTAACAGCAACCCAAAAACAAGCTAATAGCAGCCCAAAAACAAGCTAACAGCAGCCTGAAAAACAAGCTAACAGCAGCCCAAAAACAAGCTAACAGCAGCCCAAAAACAAGCCAACAGCAGCCCAAAAACAAGCTAACAGCTGAGTAGAGTCAAGCTAACAGTAACGCAGAAGTAAAAACTGTCATAAAAGCTATCAATATGCTTTCCTTCAGGAATGCTAGTTGTTTATTAGAGTATTTATTG
>NW_013954658.1:18158-19218 GCF_001266775.1 Austrofundulus limnaeus
ACACACACACACACACACACACACACACAGACACACACACACACACACACACACACACACAGAAAGACGACAGTAGGAATTAGGAATCAGATTACATCTCTGTATCTTCTCTATTAAAGCAGCTTAGTGAGTCTAACACCCACAATCCTTTAGTCCGAGWCTGGACAGGAAGTGATGTCATCAGCCACATTCAGGAAGTCAAACACCTCCTGTACTTCCTCCATTTATTCTTTCCTTTTCAGAGTTTCCTCCCTGAGTTCTCTCCTTCCCGTCTGCTCAGCAACTAAACTGTTGTTTTTCTCTGCAGTTCTTCAGCTGATTTTGGCTGTTTTAGCTGTTTCATAAATAAAGCATTCGGCTCATTTTGTGCTACGACAGCTGAGTTTTCTGACTTTTATAGGATTTTATGTTTATTTACAAAGATTTTCCTCTCGTTACGTTTAGCARCTAGTTAGCTTTTAGCTACTTTTATGCTCATAGCAAGCCTCTCGTCTCTTTTAGCTTCTTCGGGAAACTTCAGCTGATTTAATGTTTGTTTGTTTTAGTCTCTTTAGATTTAAAAAATTCCCATCCTTCTCTTCTCACCAGTAAACCAGAGAATCAGGGACGACGGAGGTAAAAACGGAAAACGTGGAACCGTTGAGCAAGGCAGCACAGACGGCTCAGTCCATCTGAGCTTTTAGATAGAAAGCTCGTTAAAACAAAAATTAAAATAAATTAGAAACCGTCTCCACGGAAACGGAGCTCAGATTGAGCGGACAGTTGGGAGACGAGGACGGAGATGCCCGATCTGTTGACATCCCGTTACCGTGGCAACAAGGAGAGACACTGAGGAAACAGACTGCGATGATGTCATCCASAGACTCGGCCGAACGGCTCAAACTTCAACCGTCAACTCATCCTGTCGCCGACAGAAAACAGCCGAAACAAAGAAAACGCTTCAGCTGATACAACATCAGCCACAGTTTGAGACTTATTTTCTGTCTGCCTGCCCGAAACAGAACGAGCTTCAAAACCAGCTGAAACTCTGAACATTTGCAGCCGCTCTATGGAGCCAATT
>NW_013954658.1:20218-30659 GCF_001266775.1 Austrofundulus limnaeus
TCCGGTCCCCCTTTTCAAACAGGGGGACGACCACCTCAGTCTGCCAATCCAGGGGGACTGCCCCTATGTCCATGCGATATTGCAGAGTCGCATAATCCAACACAACCCTACAACATCCAGAGCTTTGAGGAACTCCGGGCGGATCTCATCCACCCCCGGGGCCCTGCATTTTATACTGGATTCCATTTTGTGTCAATTTTGTGATTCTGTTTGCATTTTCCACTTTGTATAAATCATATTTCAGTCTTATTTTCATCTATTGTTGTATACAACTGGGAAATTTTACATGTACCAATGGGTACACATAGTCCAGGATGGGAACCACAGATTCAAGTTTTTGGTTGAACTCAAAAATGTTTTGAACTCAGAGAACATGAACATCTGAGGGGAGGTCAAAGGAGCAACTATCTAAAGATGCATCCCTTTTGGTCAGCGCAGACTGGAGCGCAAACGTGTYCTGCTAGCAGTACCTCCCGCCCACACGTATTTGCTTAATACATGACAATCTGGGAGATATTGAAGATCAAATTAGTCACCACTCGCTCCCTYTGTCACTTTTTTGCTCTTAAGGCTCCAGCAGGCTGCTGCCGAACTGCCGAAATCGTGCCGAACTGTCGCAGTTTTATGACGAAAATTGCATTTCTTGTCGCAACCCGCGGGCCGCGGGTCGAACTTTTCACCCCCTCCACATGAGAACACATACGAACTGTATGGTGTGATTGGCCAGAAGTTTGTGGGAGCGTTTGTTTGTGCTGAAAGCTCAGACGCTGCGTTTGCTTCAACCACTCGTTTCAAAAACAGAAAGAAAAAAAGAATAAAAAAGCGATCGCTTCCAGAGCCGACTGTTGTACCAGGAAGCAGGGATTTATAAAGGTAGTCAAACGGCCAAAAACTCATAAAAGGGGATAAAACAAACATTTTTCACGGTGGAATCTGACTGATAAAAACTTTGGAGCTTAATCCGGGACCAGTTTGTGGATAAACGTCGAGTGAAGAGCTGCTGACTTTTTTTTCCCGCATTGCACTCCCCGGGGAAGGAATCCCCTGCAGTGACGTATGCTGCAGCGGGAGGGGTTTCCCCAGGAGCTCGGCTCGGGGTGTCTCAGGAACTATGAAAGATCAGTGTGAAAACGAACGCCGAACAACCAAGTGACGGGTCGTCGACCGGTCGGCTGCCGAGCGACCATACTGCCTGCTTTAGTGGCCTTGTCCTCCTGACCAGAACTGCGTTGTGTTGTGTTATGTTGTGTTGTGTTGTGTTGGGGTCAAAGTTCAAACATGAAGACGGCGGGATCACAGGAAATGGCTCCAGTCTGCACTAACCAATAGCAGAGCTTCTTACATAGTTGCTCCTCAGATCCCGCCTGGATGTTCACGTTCTTTTTGAGACCAAACAAAAACTTAAAGCATCAACCAAAACTTTGAGATTCAACAAAAAATAATAAATTTTTTGATTACTTTATTTGATTGAAATTATTTTTTGGTCGACATTTTTTTATTGGTTCAGATTAATTTATTTGGTTGAAATTATATATTTTTATAGAATTAATTTTTGGTTTGATTGAAATTGATTTTTTGATTTAAATTATTATTTTTAATCGAAGCTGCTTTTTTGTTTGATTGAATAATAAAAAAACTAAATTAGCTCCACATCGCTTCGTCGTTWCTTCTCTCCGATTATTTCAGGGAAACCCAACAGAACTTCTCCGGTTGGTGATCCATCAGACGGTGTGGATTTAAAACAAAAGTCCCATTTCACATGAAATTAATCTTTTATCCAGCATGTTGTGGTTTGTAAAACTTGAACTGAATGATGGTTTTAAACTCAAGCGTCCGTCGTGAGCCGAATTATAATTAGAGTCCTGAAGCAGGATGTGGACCATCAAAACCTGATTTATATTTCACTCACAGCTCTTTGTTTTGGTCTTTTTTTTTGTCTGCTGCGTTCATTAAAGGACATTAAAGCATAAAAACAACAGCTTGAAGAGTTAACGCTAACAAAAGAACTGCTCGGTTAGACGAGGAGGAAGAGGAGGGAGAACAGCAAGTTCAAACACGGCGTCCAGATGCCTTTCCAAAAACACAGATTAATATTGATAATAAAAAAGGACGATCCTTTTTGTGTTGTCTTCGCTGTGATGGAGGAAGAACGAGCGGAGCGGCGATTCCTTTGACACCCCCCCCCCTCGTCTCGGCACACAGGCCCATGTGAAGCCGAGCCAAACCGGGCTTAGATCTCAGCACACCATCAGAACCGGAGGGGAACAAAAGAAAACTGCACCCCGTCAACAACAGAAACAGCTAAAACAAATCTGTGAGCAAACGGGTCTGAAGCTAAAAACAAAAAGTAGCCGAGTTAGCGAAACTTTTTAAAGTGAGAACAATGAGGTGAAGGCGGAGAGATGAAAACGAGCCGTAAGCAGAATTTATAAAAAAAAAAAAAATAACACATTGAACTGATTTGAGTTTTGAAGAAACACAAACAGTTTCTGAAGCTCAGAACTGAAAAATGAGTTAAAATCTGATTCGTAGACGTGGGACTCTGACGGCAGCTCTGAATAAAATAATCAATCATTTTTTATTCAACTTTCTCCGTTTTCTCAAAAAATGTTCTTTGATACAGTTTTGGTTGAGTTTTTTTTATTTTTTAAGTTTGGTAATATTTACCCGTGTTTAGCTTGTATTGCTAATCCTAGCTTTTAGCTACCATGTGGACGCTTTTAGCCTGTAGGTATGCTTTGCTATTCTTGCCTTTTAGCTGCTAATTTCCTGAATTTAGCTTCTTAGTTTTAATCAACTGTTTAACTGCTTTAAGCTTTTACCAAGTTGGCTGGTTTTAGTTTTTTCTATGGTTTTCTTAGTTTTAGCTTTAAGCTGCTGTTTTCCTGAATTTAGCATTTAGCTATCATCTGTTTGGTTGGTTTTAGTTCTGAGCTAATGTTTTGCTAATTTTAGCTGCTGTTTTCCTGACTTTCGCATTTAGCTATCATCTGTTTAGTTGGTTTTAGCGCTGAGCTAATGTTTTGCTAGTTTTAGCTGTTGTTTTCCTGAATTTAGCTTTTAGCTATCATCTGTTTAGTTGGTTTTAGCTCTGAGCTAATGTTTTGCTAGTTTTAGCTGTTGTTTTCCTGAATTTAGCATTTAGCTATCATCTCTTTGGTTGGTTTTAGCTCTGAGCTAATGTTTTGCTAATTTTAGCTGCTGTTTTCCTGACTTTCGCATTTAGCTATCATCATCTGTTTAGTTGGTTTTTGCTCTAAAACATTTTGCTAATTTTAGCTGCTGTTTACTTGAATTTAGCATTTAGCTATCATCTGTTTAGTTGGTTTTAGCTCTGAGTTATTGTTTTGCTAGATTTAGCTGTGGTTTTCCTGACTATCATTTAGCTATCATCATCTGTTTAGTTGGTTTTAGCTCTAAATAAACATTGTTGCTAATTTTAGCTGCTGTTTTCCTGAATTTAGCATTTGGCTATCATCTGTTATCAGTAACTCCAGACGATTTAGTTAATTCAGACTCAGTTTTCACAGGTCTGAGGCTTAGTTTTTGCTCTGAGTTTCTGCCTGACATCTGGCAGCGTCACCAGACAGCAGCTCTGATGTTTTTATTTTTCTTCTACAGGTTTTTCACCCGAACCGTGTCTGAAAACCTCCACGTGTCGAGACGAGKACCAGCATCACAAACACTGGTGAAGGAACGGGCAGAGAATAAAGAAACARGACTGAAACTGTGTTTTTGGATGAGTTTTTGTCACAAAGTCTCCAGGTAGGTTTGTGTTTGACAATTCAATTAAGGCTCCTTCCTCTCAGCGGAGCTATCTGCTGTTAGCTCAGTAAAACTCTATCATATAGACACCTGCCAGCTCACAGCTGAAGCGAGCAGAGATGACTGAGCTTTAATCACGCAGGGAAAGAGAAACGCAGRTTTTTTTTAACCTGGAAAAAGTCCAGCGGGTTGGATGAGAAACGGCGCAGCGTTCTCTCAACAAGTGGAAAGAGGGTTGAAAGTAAATGAAGAAAGAGTTGTTCTGCGTTAAACAAGCTCAGAGAATTGTGCCTTGACATCTGTTTTTAATTAGCAAACAAAACAAAATTCATTTTTGCTCTGTTCTCCTTTCCCTTTTTTTTAATCAACAGTAGCAAAGTAGTTATCCTTCATCCAGCCGCTCCATAAACACAGAGGCAGGCAGATAATTCATGATTCTTGTTTAATCTTTTGAAGGATTAAACTTCCTCTCTTGGAGGAGCGACATATAATACATCGGTTTAGGACAGAGTTAGAGCCAGATATCAATTAGCTTAGCCTTTCCTAGCTTAATACAGAGCTTAGCTGCTTCCAAACGTAAGAAAAACAAACCACTCTATCAACCTCACTGATGATTTACTCACAAGTTTGACCGTTATCACATGAAAATAAAGGTTTTTGTGCATTAAAATCTAGTTCAATGCTATGAAGCTAACCATTAAACAATAACCTTTATGTTTAATTATATTAAATTATTTATATTGGGATAATTTCTGCACTTTGAGTTGTTTAATACATGGAAATGTTAGGAGGTAGAGCTAGATATCAGTTAACCTAGCCTTTGTTAGCCTAGCATTTTCTAAAGCTAAAAATTAAACGTTAAGCCACTCTTTAAATCCCACAAATATTTCATACTGTTTTATGTAAAACCATCAAATTTAACAAAAGAATAAAATCTCTCAAATTAAGAGTTTTTTTGGCATTAGAAAGCTAGGTTAGCACGATAAATTTAGCTAAGCTAACACATTCTGCATTGTTGTTATCCATGTTTAGCCTAGCATAACAGTGATTTTAGCATTTTTAAAACTCAGCTCATCTGTTGACAAGTTGAGTATATTTACACATTTTAAAAACATGAAAACAAACTAACAAAACATATTTTAGCGAGTCAGTCRTTTGGCATTTGGGTAGCCAGCTCAGCAATATACAGTTAGCAAAGCTAACGCAAAAAAATCCCCAAAATGTACAAAAATAAATAAAACTGTTTAAAGGCATCATCAAAAACATAAAGCTAATATCTAATATGATTTTAGTACTTCTGATAAACACTTTTTTTTAGTTTAGAGCGTCAGTTAGCTTAGCCTTGCTTAGCCTAGCACAARGGTAAGTTGGGCATTTTCAAAACCTAAAAAATCCTTAAACCATTCTCTAAAGCCAACAGGTACTTTGTACTGCAAGTTTTAAATATTGTCCACAAATTTTACAAAAAAGAAAAGACTAAAAGCTGCAATAAAACATAAAATTACTAACCCTTTTGATAATACTTTTTTTAGCATTAGCATTTGGAAAACTAGCCTAACACTTTGAAGTTAGCAAAGTTAATATATCTGTATTGTTTGTATAAATATTTGTTTTGTTGCTGAGGTGAGGGAGGTCTGGGTTTCTGTCCTGGACCTGATCACAGATAAACTGAAGATGGTAATTTGCTACGCTAAATAATTAGCAGACAAGCTTTACACAAGTGGAAACTTTTACTGTTTGGTAGAGCTGGGCGATATGATCAAAATTTTATATCACGGTATTTTCAACATTTTCACCGGTTTCACYGTATTTGACGGTCAATTCCAACTCCACTACAAACTACTTCCTGTGGGCTTTTCACAATAAAAGCACGTTAAGTCTACATCAGCATAACGTCTCCATATTAACTAACRGTGCTAAATCTAACTGTGCACGTCACTGAAGAGGTGTTTACTAGGGGTGTAAGAAAATATCGATACACTGAAATATCATGATATTTCATTTCCCGATACTGTATCGATATTCTAAAGCCCTGTATCGATTTTTAATTAAGGTTTAAAATGTCATCCTTCTTGCCAACCATTCATTTTTATGTTGTAGTTCAGCCTCTGACCACTAGTTGGCAGCAGTGAGCCAGACATTTGGCTCCTCTACCTCTTGAGCACCAGAGAGTAAGGGTAGCATTAGCATTGTAAGTAAACATTAGCTTTCCTTTTTTTTCCAGTAAGAGGTTTTTATTTAATAGAATTTTTGGACAAAAAAAATCGCAATATATCACCTTGCTTACAGTATCGCAATATATCGGGATATATCATATCGTGACCCCTCTGTTATGATGGCTGTGTCCAAAACGACAGGCCGGGTCCTCCGGAGGACCCAGACTACCCGGTCGCGGCGGGCCGGGTCCTTGGTAGACCGGGAAGACCGGAAAAAAAGAGACTGTGAATTTGGACGGTCTAGCCTCCCCTCCTTACCCCGGTGTACGTCATGTCACCTAGCAACTATGACGATGCTAAACAAGCAAACTTAAATCAAAACTAGAAAAATATCAATACATTAGCATTATTAATATCACAAAACTATAAAATTAACTTAAAGGTATCATTTGAAGAACTAATTGACCCGCTGTAGGTTCATGTTTATTTCGCGTTTTTTATGACGAAAAAATAATATTTAAAAACATGTTTATAACAAATGATAAAAGTATTAGAATTACAACCGCTAATTTTTTTTATTTTTATATCACCATATCTTTATTTAAAATGTATTCTTTTCTCTTGCTTCGTCCGCCATTACTAGCTTAAACAAACCTCCGGTCGGGCCGCAATGCATTATGGGATACGCTGGGCCGGGAAGGATCCATCAGACCTGTCCTTCGATTCGGGGAAAAAGAAGGACGTATTTGTCGGCCGCATCGGAGGAGTCTTCGGTTTTGGACGTCCTTCGTCGAGGCGCTGTGACGTATGCGGTCGACAAATTCGACCTTCGGAGGACCCGTCCTGCCATTTTGGACACAGCCGATATGTATCGTATCGCCAAGTTCTTGCCAATACTCAGCCCTAGTGTTTACTACATTAAGCGACGGCGAAAACGGGATGATTTTTTAAACGTCAGTCAAGATAAGCAGCGGAATCGCCACCCGCGGCTGCAACTAGCTGCTCCAAACATTAGCATGCTAACGCACATAGCGGTGCAGCAAGGAAAAATGTCCCCCGGGAAACAACAGTTCACTGGCGGCCACGACGAAACGTTCCGCTATTTAAACCGGAATGTCCGGTATTCAAAAAAAATCATATCATAACAAAAATAAAAACCGGTATTCGGAACAAAACGGTATACCGCCCAGCACTACTGTTTGGACATTTAAGAAAACCAGTATTCACTAAAAAGTTCCAAAAGAACCAGCCCGGTCTCTGGTCAGATTTATGAAGCTAAGTGTAAAACTTTGAAGCCAAACAAACTCATGTAACTTGAACAGACTGGGGCTAAATAAAAACTCAATGAGTGAAAGGTTTCAGCAGAGGTGAGTTCACAGCAGGCGTACAGAAGACAGCCCCTCCAGGCGGGGGGATTTACTGTATACCTACACAGACACGCATCAGTGCACGCCTCACAAAGACAGACTGCAGTGGGCCGTGTTACATCAGTCATGTCCTCTGAGGAGATTACCCAACATTTACAGCCTGACTTTACTCTTTAAGGCAGCACCTCCCACTTTTTAAGTCTGAAACGCAAGCAGGCCTCATCGTTCTGCAAAGAGCCTGAAGGGATTTAACATCTGCAGACCAGAAACTGAACCTACACAAAACCTAATCTGAGATTATTCCTGTGTGCTTTGTGATCTCAGTCCCTGGATTATCACTGATGATGAACATTGATTTAGACAGATTTGTGTTTTTTTCAGGTGGTTTGTTAAAAATATAGAACTTTCTGTTCTTTAAAATCTACTTCAACTAGCTTAATTAGCTTTTAGCTGCTGTTTTGCTGTTTTTCCTTTTTACTGTGGTTTTGTTAGTTTAAGTTTCAGCTACAGATTTCCTAAATTTAGCTTCTGTTTAGCTAATCTTAGCTTCTAGCAAGCTTTTGGCTGGTTTTAGGACATGAATGAATGTAGCTTCTTTTTTATTAGTCTTAGCTTTAGGCAGATATTTGGCTGGTTTTGTCTTTCAGCTACATTTTGGGTAGCTTTAGCTTTTGGCTACATTTTTCCATGATTTAGCTTGTATTTAGTCTTTGCAATTGTTTTGTCAGCTGCATTTTTCCTGAATGTATCTTCTGTTTWGCTAGTGTTAGCTTTTAGCAACCATTGGGCTGGCTTTACCTCTTAGCTATGATTTTGTTAGTTTTGGCTTTTTGGTTTTTCTGAATTTAACTCGTTTTAACAGTCTGGGCTTTTAGAAATCAATTTGCTAGGTTTTATGCTAGCTTTTAGCTAATGTTTTCCTAATTTTGGCTTCTTAGCTTTTATCAACTGCTTGTTTCATTTTAGCTCCTAACAATTGTTTTGCAAATCTTAGCTTTTAGGAAGTATTTTACTGGGTTTAGCTCTTTTCTATGGCTTTGCTAGCGTTAGCTTTTAGCCACTGTTTTTCTAAATTTAGTTTTTGTTATCCTTAGCCTTCAGTGATTTTTTTCTTGTAATAGCTCTGAGCTAAGGTTTTCATGACTTTAGCCTCTGTTTTGCTAGTTTTAGTTGTCGGTCAGTGTTTTTCTGCTTTTATCTTTTAGCTACTGTTTTTCAAGTATMTATCTTCTGTTTTGCTAGCTTTAACATTTAGCCGATGTTTACCTGAATTTAGCTTATGTTAAGATAGTCTTAGCAAATTTGGATGGTTTTATCAATCAGCTATGATTTTGCTATTTTTAGCTTTAAGCAACACTAAGCTTGTCTTAGGGTTTAGAATTTGTTTAGCTAGTTTTAGCTTCTGATTGTTTCTTTCCTGAATTCACCTTCTTAGCTTTTATCAATGGTTTAGTTGGTTTCAGCTCATGTTTTTTGTAGTAATAGCTTTTAGCCACTGTTTTCCTGGATTTCATTTGTTCAGCTATTCTTAGATTTTAGCAACTGTTTTGCTAGTTATAGCTTTTAGCAACCATTTGGCTGGTTTACCACTTAGCTATGAATTTSCTAGTTTTAGCTTTAAGCTAGTTTTTTCTGTATTAAGCTTGTCTTAGGTTTTAGAATTWGTTTAGCTAGTTTTAGCTTCTAGCTGTTTCTTTTCTGAATTCAGATTCTTAGCTTTTATCAACGGTTTAGTTGGTTTCAGCTCATGTTTTTTTAGTATTAGCTTTTAGCCACTGTTTCCTAGATTTCATTTGTTCAGCTATTCTTGGCCTTTAGCAGCTGCTTTGCTAGTTGTAGCTTTAGCTACCATTTTCTGTTTTATCTTTTAGCTGTTGCTTTTCACGGTTTAGTTTTTGATTAGCTAGTTTTAGCTTGAAGCTACTATTTTTCTGGATTAAGCTTGTATTTGGTTTTAGAATATTTTAGCTAGCTTTAGCTTCTAGCTCTGTCATTTCTGAATTCAGCTTCTGAGCTTTTATCAATGCTTTAGTTGGTTTCAGCTCATAGTTTTTTTAGCATTAGCTTTTAGCCACCACTTTCCTGGATTTAATCTGTTCAGCTATTCTTAGCCTTTAGCAACTGTTTTGCTAGTTATAGCTTCAATCAGAAAAAAAGTTAATATTTAAATCTTAATTAAGTAAAACAAACCAAAGAGTGTCTGAATAAATTCAGTGTTTTGTGTGAAATAGTTTGAATTAATTCAGACGATGATTTAAATATTTGAGTGTTTTAGTTTCGTTGTTTTCAGGTTTTTCACCTAAAGGTCAGAGGTTTCATGTCGACGTCTCAGTTTTCTGTTACACCTACGTTAGATTTCATTCACACTAAAAACAACCTTTTTTCTCTCTTATTGCTCCTCTTTCTTCTCCTCGCCTCCTCCTCCCCTCCCTTTCTTCTTCCCTTTTATCTCCCGCCTCTCCTCGCTCTCTTTCGCGGCGTCCTGTAGTCAAGTGTAAACATGGCTGAGCGCCAACCCGGAGGGGTTCGACTCCTATCAGCTCTTCCCCTGCTCTCGTCCTCCAGTCACGCTCTTCCTGCTGATACCTCAGAGGAAACGAGCTTCTCTCTAAACCAGAGCTCAGCTGCTGGAAAATGTGACAAACAGTTTTATGGAACAAACAGAGGAGAACATGAAGCGGAGGCAGAGAAACCACAGATCAAAGGAGGGTTTCGTACCTGAGACAGCTAAAGGMTCGCTCGTATCTCTGTGACTTTCTGCTTTAGATGCTTTGACGATGAACCCGTCCAACYATCAGACTCATACTCTGCACCTCTACAGGCGGTGCTAGAGTCTGGTTCACAATGACGGCAGCAAGTTGGAGAGGTTCACAGCTGGGAGGAGGGTCAGAACCTCCAAATCTGAGACCACGGTCCTCAGTCAGAAACAATGGACTGTCCTCTCTGGGTCTGTGGTGAGGTTCTGATCCCAGGATGCTTCCAAAGGAGGTGTTCTGGATGGATGGATGGATGGATGAATGGTCTGTTGGATGGATGGATGGATGGATGGATGGATGGATGGATGGATGGATGGATGGATGGATGGATGGATGGTCTGTTGGATGGATGGATGAATGGATGGATGGATGGTCGGTCTGTTGGATGGATGGATGG
>NW_013954658.1:30740-32234 GCF_001266775.1 Austrofundulus limnaeus
TGTGTGTGTGTGTGTGTGTGTGTGTGTGTGTGTGTGTGATCAGAGAGCACAATAAACAGGCCTGAACACCAAGATCATCCAAACTCTTTGTGTAAAGAGAAACATCCATATTTAGATGTTTCTTCAGGGTCTTGGTGACCAGGTCTACAGCTCATCAGGGGTCTCAGAGACAACAGGTCCAGGAGGGAAACCCAAATCTCCCAAGGTGCTCCCAGGTCAGACAGAATCTAAAAATACTCCAGAGTTCTGGGTCTGACCCAGGATCTTGTCACGGTGACACATGTCCAGAACGCCACCTTTGCGTGGAGGAGTTAGACTTTAACCACGATCCTGGGGGGTACGCGGTCTGGAGTATCAGACCCTGGTAGGGTCTCCCGTGGCAAACAGGGCTTAGGAGAGGACTCAGACCAAGACAGATTCAAAAACCTCACTGGACTAACGTCCGTTCCCAAAACATGGATCTACCACCTGCAAAGAGATAAGGTTCAGGTTGTCCCACAGACCAGATCTGCCCCATGAAGATCTGGTCACTGAGAGACCACTGAGGGGTCATCAACCAACATCTGTCTCAAAGACCAGATCTGACCCCTGAAGATCTGGTCACTGAGGGACCACTGAGGGGTCATCAACCAACAATTGTCTCAAAGACCAGATCTGACCCCTAGAGACCTGGTCACTGAGAGACCACTGAGGGGTCATCAACCAACAACTGTCTCAAAGACCAGATCTGACCGCTGAAGATCTGGTCACTGAGAGACCACTGAGGGGTCATCAACCAACAACTGTCTCAAAGACCAGATCTGACCGCTGAAGATCTGGTCACTGAGAGACCACTGAGGGGTCATCAACCAACAACTGTCTCAAAGACCAGATCTGACCGCTGAAGATCTGGTCACTGAGAGACCACTGAGGGGTCATCACCTGACAGTTGTGTCAAAGACCAGATCTGACCGCTGAAGATCTGGTCACTGAGAGACCACTGAGGGGTCATCAACCAACAACTGTCTCAAAGACCAGATCTGACCCCTGGGGATCACAAAGAGACCACCGAGGGGTCCTCTGCTGACTGTTGGGATTGTTATTTGTCTTCTTCTTAGGAGACTTTGTGGGTCTCAGAGTCTAAGTTTGACCAGCTATGGTGCTACTGTGGCTAAAAGTATCTAAAAGCTAGTTAAAAGCTAAAAGGAGCGAAGCGGTGACTTAAAGCTAAAACAGCGAAAGACGAGAGGCGGAGAGCTAAATGTAGCAAATTAAACAGGCTAACTGAAGCTCAAATTTTCTGGAAAACTGAAAAAACCTAGGTTTAAAGGTCTAACTAGAAGCTCAAAAATATCAGCTAAAAGCTAAGTGTTGCAAAATGCTAACTAATATTATAGAGTGGTAGTTAAAGCTTAAAAAAGCAAAAGGTTAGCTAAAATTAGCATAAAAAGATGAACAGTAGCTGAATCAACTTTCAGATACAAAGTTAAACTAAATAGATAGAAACTAAAAATC
>NW_013954658.1:33234-34103 GCF_001266775.1 Austrofundulus limnaeus
CAACTTTAAACTCCACCTTTAAACTCCACCTTTAAACTCCATCTTTAAACTCCACCTTTAAACCCGCTCTTTAAACTCATCTTTAAACTCCAACTTTAAACTCCACCTTTAAACTCCACCTTTAAACTCCATCTTTAAACTCCATCTTTAAACTCCACCTTTAAACTCCACCTTTAAACTCCAACTTTAAACTCCAACTTTAAACTCCATCTTTAAACTCCAACTTTAAAGGTGGAGTTTAAAGGTGGAGTTTAAACTCCACCTTTAAACCCGCTCTTTAAACTCATCTTTAAACTCCAACTTTAAACTCCACCTTTAAACTCCACCTTTAAACTCCACCTTTAAACTCCATCTTTAAACTCCATCTTTAAACTCCATCTTTAAACTCCATCTTTAAACTCCACCTTTAAACTCCATCTTTAAACTCCATCTTTAAACTCCATCTTTAAACTCCATCTTTAAACTCCATCTTTAAACTCCACCTTTAAACTCCATCTTTAAACTCCATCTTTAAACTCCATCTTTAAACTCCATCTTTAAACTCCATCTTTAAACTCCACCTTTAAACTCCATCTTTAAACTCCATCTTTAAACTCCATCTTTAAACTCCATCTTTAAACTCCATCTTTAAACTCCACCTTTAAACTCCATCTTTAAACTCGACCCTTAAACTCCATCTTTAAACTCCATCTTTAAACTCCATCTTTAAACTCCACCTTTAAACTCCATCTTTAAACTCGACCCTTAAACTCCACCTTTAAACCCGATCTCTAAACTCGAACAGTAAACATAAAAACAGCTCTTGATGATCTCTGGTGTCATGAATATTTTGTGGTTGAGTTGTAATAAAAATAACTCATGGACCACAC
>NW_013954659.1:0-9656 GCF_001266775.1 Austrofundulus limnaeus
ATGTCATATTACACTATTTTAAAGATGAAGCTGAGGTTGTCTTTTTTTAATTATTATTTTTCACAGATAATCTGATAAATAAATTAAATAAATATATTTACTCTGTAATATTTTAATACAAAGAAAAAACAATAAATTTAATAAGTGTATGAAGAACTGATTTCTGATCAGACACTACATAAATTAACCATCTAAAAATAAGTTAAAAATAATGGATTAGACCCTTATTCTTTTCAAATTAATAATAATTAATAACCTGCAGTTTGACAGTTGCACTTGGTAAGACTTCTTGAAGTAAAAAAAACTTTTCAGATTAACAAGATTAATAATCCAACATATTCTGATCTTGTTTAGTATATTGGTCTAAATTCAAGATCAAAAAATACGTTTTAGCTGATACAGTAAGATTGTAAAACAGTTAGAGGAACATTTTTCTGCAGTAAAGTGACTCTACTGCTCAGAAACATTAACAGATTAAATAAACTTCACTTTAAACCTGGTCAGGACCAGGTTAGTTTCAGAGCACTTGTTACCATGGAAACATAAGTGCTTCGTAGTTCATGCAACTGATTCAAGACTTAATTATTTCAGGTTTACACCAAAATCCCGGGTTAATACCTTATCCTAGTTTCGTGCAATAGGCCTCAGGACTGGTCCAGGTGCACCTTCTTCTGGAAGAGACAAGGAAAAAACATGTAATTGATAGAAATAATTACAATAATAATTTAATAATTTATTTAATTTGGTCCGTGGGTAGGCTGACACAATCTTAATGGGGGGTTTAGGGTGGGTAATAAAGGAGAAGCAGCAGAGAGGTGTGTAAGACTACAACTCTGCTTCCAAGTCTGGACCCTGGATTGTCAATAATTTCTGTGGTCAACAAAATCAGCTAAATTGTTAGAAAGGAGAGCGGCCCCAGTCAGGGTGGGATGTATGCCATCTCTCCGCTTCAGACCAGGTTTCCCCCAGAAAGAACTCCAGTTTTCTACAAAGCTGACGTTGTATTCAGAACACCACTTGGAAGCTCAGCGGTTAAATGAGGACATGCGACTAAACATGTCATCACTAGTCAGGTTAGGGAGGGGGCCAGAGAAAACTACACAGTCCGACATCGTCTTTGCAAAGATACAGACCAAAGCAATGTTAGTTTTAGTAACCTCCGATTGACGTAACCGAGTGTCATTACCATCGACGTGAATTATGACCTTACGGTACCTAGCATTAGCATTAGCCAATAGTTTCAAGAAAGATTCTGTGTTGCCCGCTCTGGCTCCAGGAATGCATTTAATCATGGCTGTTGGAGTTCCTAGATCCACGATTCGGACTATGGAGCTGCCAATAACCAGGGTCTGTTTCTCGACCAGTGTCGCTGAGTGGGGAGAAGTGATTTGAAACATGAACGGGTTGATGGTCGGGAAGTTTAGCTTTAGCACTGTGCTTTTTCTGAGCCGTCACCCAGCTAGCTTGGGGTGGTGGAATTCGCCGAGGGACAGCTTACATGAGAGGCTTCTCTCAGCGGGTCAGTGCTAACCTGGCTAGCTGTTGGCTTCTCAACAGTGTGAAGCCGAGCTTCCAATAAAGACAGCCTCGCCTCTAATGCTGCGTTCACACYGAACGCGATTTCAGCGTCAATATCGCATCCAATGCTTCAAGTTGGCTCTTGTGCACTTTGAGGTCAGACGYGAGTCAAAATTGCAAAGCATTCGACGCGTGTCGAGAGCCTGTCCACCCCCTCCCTTCTCTGCTGGTCTGTCCTCCTCTGTTGGTCTCTGTTTAATGTCAGATGGTCTGGTCTGGTCTTCATTGGAACTTAACCTACATGTGAACCGAACTGCCTCTGGGAGAATCAGCATAACTGGAGTGTCTGCTCACCTGTGGCTCGATCACCTGCTGCTCTGCTTCACCCGTAACCGCTTACCTACYGACAGCCTTCTCTCCACTTCTCTTTCCTGCTCCTCGTCCTCCTCTGGTGAACACTTAGCTCTCCTCCTACATCGTGTACATCCTGGACTGGTTATTTCTGAGGCATCTGAAAAGTTTTAACAGTTGAAGTAGGAGAAGTGACGAGGAGAGAACTTGTGTTAACACACTTAGATTCGATTTTAATAATAATTTTGAACATTCATGAGTAATGATGGAATAGAAAAGAAAGCAAAGTCAGCAAACCACAAAAGTTGTTTTGGTCCAACCTAACCACACCTGAAGTCTAACTATCAGACAGGACAGGTGCCATCTGTTCGGACAGGGTAAGAGGAAAATGGTTTTCATTTTATTAAAATGGTTTAAGTTACCACTGCTAGCTGCTACCAAGTCCAAACCAATGGAAGAGAACCTTGTGATGAGCCCGTCAAGCCTGGGCATGGTCCTGTAGTAGTTTTTTTCACAACATGTCTGATGATTTAAGCCTCGAGTCTTACTTTGATTAAATAAAGCTGAAATCATAAGCTCTTAGGAAAAAAGCCATAAATTTAGTTGTAAGAAGGAGATTCCAGCAGGATTTTTCCAACCTGTCTGTTTATATAGCTCACTTAAAAGAAACAAGGAGAAGGTTYCCTCAGGGGAGAAATTTGTTTTATGTGTTAAGGTGTGTGCGCGCTGACACACACTCAAATTAAAGTGGAGGCCWTGCCTCGTCTTTACATTTATCTGCACATAGCCCTCAAAGCACTGTGTGGTCTAACCCCCATCTCAAACTGTTGCATTGTCTGATCAAAACCAGGAGCAAACCTTCATGTCGAATTTACCAGTGATGACATTTTACACTCAACAGTAAGTTTCTGTCAGCAGAGACTGAGTTTAAAGTTTGTAACATCACTCTGCTATATTGCTGCAGGTGAATGTTCTCTGATCAGAATCTCCAACATGAACAGGAGACACTTTCAAAATAAGATCAACTATAACAGGTGAGAAGCATTTCTTTTCATCTCTGAAATCTTGTTTTATATCATGCTCACAGAGGTGATGCTCTTTTTGTTTATATGTTTGTATCTTTGTCTACACTCCTTACCTCCTCATGCAGGACACATTCACCCAAATCAGGATGGTTAAAAACCGTTTTTTCCCCCTTTTTCATTTTTACAGATGACAGGAATCAACCTCGCTGGCAGCATACATGTCAAGTTGTACAATTTGYCCATAAATTACACTGATTTTCCCCCGTTTTGCAGACAGAAGTAGCTATAAATCCCTGTTTTTTTCTATGCTTCAAATTTATCTTACGTGTCAGAGCCTGTTGGATGTGAATAAATGAAAGATAAATACAATTAAATAACCAGCTCAATCAGATTTTTGAGAATCAAAATGCAGTTAACATCCGAAGAGRTTGACRTGTGTGATGGATTGTCTGTTTTACTGGTTAGCTATAAATACAGCTGTCTATGAGCCCAACTACGTCTGATACTTCCACAAATTAACTCAACTTCAACAAGTAGGCTAGAAGCCACGACAAAAAACAACTTAGAAAAACAATCGCAGTCATTCTGTTCAATACACCGCTCCATCACTTCTGACATCCATCATGGTGTTCCCACGTGACTTGGTGACGTAGGTGCAAAGGGTCAATTAGTCGCTTCAGAGTATAAAGTCACAACAGTTAAAAAAAGGCATCATGAAGAGGAAAAAAACAATAGTCATACCTGGTTATAAGTCGCAGGACAGATATTTAATCTGGACGAACACAATAACAGAGAACATAGCTCCTGCCTGGGATGCCGAATAGCCTTAATTAACACAGACAGATGACAAAGGTGAGAGCAACTTTACGTGAATTGTTTGTAACGACTAACTTTTTTCTTCACACAAGTTCAACTAAACATCTGCAGCAAGTTAACAAAAAACAAGTTATAAAAAGCTAACATTAAAGTGCATGTGACATGCAAATCCATGAAACACAAAAAGTTAAAGAAAATATATTTATATTGTATTGAAGAAACACGCCATAATACACGTGATTTTACCCATTATGTCACATAATTGGCATGTTTTCTTTTGAATTTGGCTCAGCTAAAGTGAAACAGGAAGTGACATCAAAGGGGAMCTSTTTGAGAAAGAAAATTCCCTGATTTTTCTTTATTTATACATTATTATTTGAACGATGACTCTTTCTCATCTCTCTRTGAWAGTGATTAAACTAATCTAAAGAAACATCAGATTCTTCTCTACAATCTGTGTTGTCGGCCTTTGTAGCAACTGTAGGGGTTCCCCAAAGGTGAAATAAACATTTCCACTTGTCTTTGACTTTGGTTGTTAAAAGAAAAAAAAATCCTTTCTTAAAAGATTTATTTTCTTTTCTTTAATAAACAGAATAATGATGTTCTTCATGTTTTTGATTTATATTCTCTTTTAACTAAAAGTTATTATCATTTTATAAATCAAAGTTGTTTATTGAGTTAATCTTTGCATTTATTTTCAGATAAAAAGAAAAATATACACCATGAGAAAATGGTTGAAACATCTCTTTACATGTTTTACACAAATGCTTGTTTAATCAACTAATGTCCTTACAGTAAAGTGATTAAGTGTTTTTCTTTTTATTATTCCATTTAATCAAAGTTGATTGATGATTGTTAACTTCATTGAACTATATTTTGAAGGATAATTACTGAATTGTTCGTGTTTAATCATAGAAAAATGTTTCTTAGATTCAATTCAGTTGAAGTGATTCTTGTAAAGCATTCATTGACCTTTGGTCTATTTGTAGCTGTGTCAAAGTTACAAAACTTCTGGCCTCTAAAGCAGGTGCAAGAGTCTTACTATGGCAACCAAGTCCAGTCTCAACAATCTTTCTTCTTTTTCCTCCTGTTTACCAGAGCCAAGGTCGTGAGCTCCRTAGTGTCTCTTCTCTTTAGAAAGTAACACACGAAGCTGGCTCAGTTTAGTTGGTCTGAAGAAGTCTGAAGTCGGAGTTTGAATGAGGAGCGAAACACCAGCTTTCGTCTCTTCTGGACTTCCTGATGKGAAGTCCAAATAACAGGACTCTTTTTCTCAAGAGCTAATGRGAAAAWGTCTTCTGTCTAGTTGTTAAGGCATCCATCAGCCTTAACTTCATTTTTTGAGCTTTTTCCTGAAAAGGGCCGGACTGCCGAGCTGATGCTTGTCTCTTGACTAAATGGGATTCTCTGCGATGCTGAAACAAAAACCCTGGGAAGTCATGCTGACCTGCCTCATTTACCTGCCTCTGTGACGATGAAGTCATCTACAGGTAAAGTTTTGTCAGCTTGAGAGTCCAGCCGAGTGGGAGACAGAAGCTGATCTGGGTTGTTCTGGTAATCTTGATAAGATAAAAAGTTAAAACTAAATATTTACTAATTCTCTTCTTCCTCCTTTTCTTAATTTAAAATTGCCATAAGTTAAAGTGCCTGTAAACTAGTTTTATAACATCCAAAACTTGTTTACTGTTTGTTCAATCCTGAGTGTCACAGTTCTGTTGTTGTCTTGGACACAAAACAATTAATGGAATGTTTAACTCAGAAAGTTTTGATTATTAAGCTTTAATTTGTATATAGTTAAGTTCATTTGTTTGTAAATAAATAACTTTATTTTAGAAAATTGAACAAGACTGGAACTACAAATTATTGTGTCGTTTCTCACTTCTATCCTGAGGGGTATTGTCTTTCATAAAGAACTCGTGTTTCCTCAGTAATTGAGAAGGTGTGTAGACCCTGGTGGACAAGTTCCTGCACAACGCTCTGTTCACATGCAGACATTCCTCTTTGACATCACTTCCTGTTACTTCACAGGCAAATATCTGAACAACTGTTCATCTCAGCGGTGTGAAATCTATTTTACAATATGTTATTAATGTTGTCTTTCCAAAAATGCATCCATATTTATTACAAAAATTTGATGTCACACACACTTTAACTTACTGTCCTCTGTCATCCTGCCCTCTCATCACTTGCCTCACATTGCTGGATGATCTGATACAGACTTCAGTTCTTTTCCTTTGAGTTTAGTGTAGTTCATTATTGTTGTGCTGCAAATAAAACAAAATAAGATTTGTGCATTTGAAATTTTAATCCCTGCCGGTGTCTACAGTGAGGCAGCTCTCTGTTCAAACWCAACCAGCTGGGACCAATGCCTTCCAAAGAGCAAGTTACCRGTAAGTTCACCAATCTCATTCCACATCACCATGTAGAAAAATAAAGGTATGTCTGAACAAAACAAAAATCCACTGGATTTCTTCTCAAAACTTTATTCTCAATCTTCTGACTCCAATCAGGTTCACAGTACAGCATTCAGCAGGCCTCAGTGYATGACCTTGAGCTAAAACCAAAACAAAATGCTGCAGAGCTCTAAGCAGAGACTCTGCAAAACACTCACAACTTCTTTCTACTATAATAATGAATTGGCCTTAATCTATTTCAACTCTTTGTCTGCTTTAACTTTACTTACAATGATCAGAAAGTRTAAAATAAAATACTGCATCTAACATTCAATTAATCAGTTACAAAATTTCCTTCAACCCGATTAGCTTTCTTCATTTTCTTCAGTGCAGGAAGATAATCTCTGCTTTTTGCCAGTCCCTCACAAGTTACTCATCCACTCAATCCAAAGTTTCTGCTAACAACAACAACGGAACAGCATAACTTGCAGTAGGCTAATCCCAAGCCTTAGAGCACCATGTCATGGCTGCAGACTGCRATGTTTACTCCTTTGTTCATATCATCCATCCATTCATCATCTGTACCTGCTTATTCCTTTCAGGATCACGGGGCACACTGGTGCCCATATCCAGCAGTCATTGTGCAAGGGGCGGGGTACACCCTGGACAGGCCACAAGTTGACTTTGTTCATATCAGTCAGTATGACTCAGTCAAAAACTGTGTCATGAAGAGAACATATACTGTATCTCTAAGTCAACCCGGAGTATAAGTCACAGGACCAGCAAAAACTATGAAAAAAAGTGTCTTATAGTCCTAAAAATACRGTAAATTTTAACATCAGCCCAAAGATGATCTCTCCAGTTAAGTGGACCAGAGACTCTCTGGTTTTCTGACTAAGCATTTAAATGGGCAGAGACTGCTGCCAAGGCTGCACTCCCAGTGTCATAGTCAAGTAGGAGGATGAGGAAAAACATTTTTTTTCATGTAGATGGGGGAGCTGAATGAGTCAACACTGGTTTTGCATTCACGTGGTCAATAGGATCAGATCAGCTGCTCGTCAAAGCTGTTCATCTTGGTCATTTAACAAACTGCCTCTGGGAATAGATCATTTCAGTTAAATAATTTGCAGAAAAAAGCACTGCTCTGAGCGCTGTTTAACACTTAGCTGCTCTACATGAAGAGATGCTACTAGCTTTTTAGCTTGTTAGCCTTAGTCGTCTCTCCCTACTGCAGCCCTGTTCAAGGTGCTCAGTGTAGCTTTCTGGGCAATGAAGAAGGCAGACCTGATTATGCTCGTAAAATAGTCTTTAAAAAAAAGCAACTCACCACTTTGTTTAATTTTCTGCACATACTTTTGGCTCCTAATGCTGCAGAAAATGTTCCTGTTATGACTGCTGAAGGGTGGTCCCCCCCACCTCATGGCCACACTGTTTTTAATTCAGCATGGTTAAATATTGTTGGCATGGCATCTTCCTTCAGATCAAACCCTTTGGGAGCAAAACTAATAGATCTACTCAAACTGTGAGGCACTGAAAAGGCAGGGGGTTTTAACTGCGTTTTGAGTCTTTAAATGATCTGAGCAGAGCTTGCAGCGCTTCACTGGTTTCCAGTCTTTCCTCCTCGTCCAACTAAATCTTCCGCCTTCATTGTTCATTTTGAAAATTTAAAAAAAAAAAACTGTCAGCTGACCCTACACCATTTGTGAACCTAAACGCTGCACAATATTCTCTTTCAATTACATAAAATTACATAAAACTTTAAAAACAAAAGCTGCTTCTATAGGTAATGCAAATGAGGAGTGAGTATTCAACAAACTGTGATGCCACACATGTTCCACCCCCTCCTGGAGATCTGAATGGAAATTCAAACTCTGGTTTTCATGCAGTTTGTATAAAATGACATGTTTTGGCCTCATTTACAAAGATTTTTCAAATTTTGATGGATATGCACTGCATATAACATATACTATCAAATATAAACTAAAGCAGCCTTTAAAGTGACYTTTAAAGCCAGTGGTRTCCAAAGTCGGTCCTCAAGGSCYGGTGTCCTGCATGTTTTAGGTGCTGCCCTGGTTCAACACAGCTGAACCTAAGGARTRCKTAMTTAGTGGGCTTCTGCAGAYCTTGAYGGTAAACTAAGAAGGTAAATCATCTATTTGAATCAGCTGTGTTGAAGCAGGGACAAATCTAAAACTTGCAGGAGACCGGCCCATGAAGACCGGAGTTGGACATGTCTGGTTAAAGCAGTGGAACCCAACCAGCTCCTCTGTCTCCACAAAGTGAAGACAGGCTTCACAAACAACACAAACAGTTAGGCTGTAGTCCACACTTCAAAACAAAATTCCTTTTACCAAAGCACTAAAGCATGGAGCTGCTAAGAAACAGGACATTTGGCACCAAGGTCTAAACAAAGCTGAGGGGGTTTGATGGATGGATGCATTTGAACTCTGRTAGTAATGTTTTCTTCCACATGTGGTCTTTACAGATCTTAGTGAATATTTCTCTTATTAAACCAGAATCTGATATAGTTTGTTGAACCATAGCTGTCAAAACATTACCAACACTCTGCTTAGTCAAATGGCTAATTTCAACAAAACTTCTTTTAATCAAGAGACTTTTGTGTTTGAACATTTTTTTTATGGAGCCATGACAGCCTTCAGGCTTCAAATGTTGGCATTTTAGATGTTCTTATTAAACTGATCTACTTGTGTATATTCAAATCTGTATTTATAAAACTTCAAGCTGGACTCGCTGGTCTAACATCATGGTTTTAGACTGGGGGGATGGTACCAGAGTACCTGGAGAAAACTCACTCAAACACAAGAAGACCCTCAGGTCCAAACTGGGGTTCAAACCCAGGACCTTCTTACCGTGAGCAACAGGACTAACCACTGAACTACTGAACCAGAACCTGACACCATAAGAAGCCATCAGATGACCCCTAAACAGAATCAGAAATGTGTTTGACTGATCCAGGTTGGGTTAGGGACATAAAGGAGGCACAGGTCATATAATGTGGTCAGAAAGGTGATATTGCCTTGTTGGAAGTTTATTTTGGATGAAAGAATTAGGAAATGTGCACCWTTTKGAGAAAATTACATTTACCTTGACTAACCRAGAAAGTGTATTTTATGAMKTTTGGCAACCAGTATAGCTTGATGGATAAATTGAACTAATATGCACTCTGTGTGTATTTCATGCCCATGTTATGAAACACCACCTGTTATTGTGTTATGTCCTCCCACTGTTGGRCGTTTATTTGGGAGGTGACTGTTAAGTGTATTTTTTATGTTGTCTATAAAATCAACAAAAATATATAAAACATTTTCAGAAATATGGATTTTTACTTGATGATTAAGTTTCAGCAGAATGTGTGCAGAGACAACTATTTGAGTTCAACGTGAATGAAAGTAGTGAGAGTGACCAAACAGTTGGATTTAGCTGCAGCCTTGATGAGTGAAGCATCCAGCAACTGTTTTCTGATGGACACATCAACATGTTATCAAGATTTTAAACTCTGGAAACAAAGATTTTTTACTCTGAAGAAAGGTGG
>NW_013954659.1:10656-19254 GCF_001266775.1 Austrofundulus limnaeus
CACACACACACACACACACACACACACACACACACACACACACACACACACACACACAGAAAAGGTTTTATTAAACTCATAAATCACAATGACGACAGACGCTCAAAGAGGAGACTGTCTGAGCGGGAAGGTTAGTAAAACCAAAATTCAGGGTAACAAAACACCTCTGTGATGTTCGAAACCAAAAAAAATTGAGCTTTGGCAAGATATTCAGAGAAACCACGTGCTGGAAACTCAGCTGTGATTCCTCACTTTATTTTATTTTTTTCTGAGACCAAATTTAAAAAAAGATTCAAATTATTACAAAACAATGATTTAAATTATTCGAGCTACACTTCTGTTCGCGGTTTTAAAATTTTAGCATCTAAAATCCTGAAAAACAAGATATTTTTCTTACAACATATTGTCGTTTCAGACAATGTCTTAAAATTTTCATATAGGATACACATAATATTTTAAATAAATGTACAATTTGTAAACGACAGATTAAAATAAAATAAAGGAAACAAATATGTTCAGTTCAGTAACAGGATGTAAAGGACATTGCGATTTAATAAAATTTATATTTTATCGATGTTGAAAGTACCTCTAAATATTACCACATATTGTAGCTTGAACACACAAAGTAGAACATGTCAGGAAGTTTAAATAAACAGATATGTATTTCTTTTACTTCACGAGCGTCTGCATTAAAATGTAATCAGAGCCAGAGAGGAGTTAAGAGCTTACAGATAAAACAAGCAGACAAATAAGTATATACTAAAATATACATTAAACGTTATATCTTCATCTAGAATAAACATGTTACTGTAGTTTTAATAGTGCAAAAACAAATGAATTTAGGTCCAATATGATTACATCAATATAGGCCTTATGTGAACGTCTGAATAAACACACCTATGCATCCGGATTAGGATTTTGTCTTGTTTATGTACTGCCTGTTCTGTTGGTCTATCAGTTTGCACAAGCAGAGATAAATCTTTACAGAAATCATAAGCAGTAAAGATGCTACACATAATTCTAAAATATAAATCAGAATTTGTTAAGTTAAGGGGGAAAAAAGTATGTTAATCACATTAGTTATTTAAAGAGTGCACAGCTGGATCCTATCCAGAGTGGTGTGTTTCTTTCACACTTGTTTCATTGTCGTATGTGGAATAGATCATTTCGTAGTTAAAAACTGACAAATGTTCATGCCGTAACGGGCTGAACTCCCATGTTTTTTGGGAAAATGCTGAGGTTTCTACGGAAAAAAAATCACTGGAATTGAACAAATTCAATCAACAAATTTCGTGTTAAACTTTCCTTTGGGATCATAAATTAGATTTTTCATAAATATCTAAACAATTTAAGTTTTGAGGTTGTTGATTTTGCACAATTCCAATGGCGTTCTCTCAGTTGACCTGCGACCCCGAAAAGTTAGTCTCTGCTAGTACTCATAACTGCATAATGGTCTGTTGGAAGTTACTCTGGTTTATGATCAAACCTAAAGTGGCCAGCTGTAAATCCATAGTGAAACAATTGCAGCTAATGTCCAAGTGGACAGGTCCATTATGTGGCCACACAGTGATCCCCATCTTCACAATCTTTTGGTCACAACACTTATCAATCGAAACACAGCAACAGTTAAATAAGGCACTGCAACAGCCATCCAACACAGTTCATTACACATCAAACTCTGTTTTAAGGGGAATAAAGTGAAGTAGTGTTTGTGTACATTCTATGTTAGGTGAAAGTGACAAAACAAGAAATATTTAGTGTTATCTTGCACAGGCACCACCGGGGGTAAGTCGCTAAAGCTAAACAAGAACTGAATCTGTTATTCTTTTCGACTTTTATCAAAAACATGAGGCCTAACAAGCATAGCAAACATAAAAAATTTAAAATATTTTAAAAAAATAACATTTGTGATCACTGTTGGTGTAAATGTTATTTTTAAGCATCATGCCACAAATGATCTGTTCACAAATATAATTACATTTTAAAAATGTTAACACCTTGAGCTACTATGTTGGAACACACGACAGTGATGGGTTTTGATGCCTCTTTTGAGGCTCAAAGAGGCTTTAAAGTGTATTTAGTATAAGATTATTGACAAGCCAACTGATCATAATCGGGATCCTGGAGTGTTTTTGCAGACCAATAACCATTCCAACAAAAACCATCAAACCAGAGTCCAAGTTTCTGTTGTACCTCTTAACTCCACAACTGCATAGCACTATCCTGCTACAACATCAACCAACTAACTGCCAAAGCCACATTGCATTCCTGACCTGCAAAAGCTAATTAACAGCTGGCTGTCAGTCTTTTTTTTAACAGTGCAGAAACAACTCACTCATGTGGCTATTCTAATAAAGTATTCTGGGATTCAAGTAGCTGCCGACATTCTGGCTAAGGTAAACGTGTTTAAGGTAAGTTAACATGAGTTTCTGCTGCACAACAAAAGAACTGTGGAGGTAGGACTAAAAAGGTCTGTCAGGTGATCATCTGATTGGTGGGAAAACTTTATAAATCAAACACTTTGTTTAAAATGTTGAAATTTTAAATGCAGGTTGCGTTNGCGTTGACAGAGAGGAGAAGGTAGAAATGACTCAGCCTGGAACTGAAAATATGGATGGAGGACAACAGAGCTGCTTCATGGAAGAACAACCTCAGCTTAGCCTGTTAGCTTTAGCGTTAGCCCCGACGCTATCACCATATATATGTATTAGCTCAGCGCTACACATTCTCCTTGTCACTGAGGTCCTCCACCCACATGACAGAGAGGGGAACGCAAAAATGGCTCAGCTGCAACTGAAAATATGTATGGAGGACCTCAGTTTAGCTTGTTTGTTGCATTAGCACCGAGCTAATACATACAGTATAAGGCAATATAGCATCAGCGCCAGTGCAAAAGTTAACAGGCTAAGCTGAGGTTCTTCTTCCATGAAGCAGCTCTGTTGTCCTCCATCCATATTTTCAGTTCCAGGCTGTCATTTCTACCTTCTCCTCTCTGTCAACGCTCTCTGGTTTCATTTAAAAGAGTCAATCATCAGATATTGTCCAAGATTAACCTTCAGGGTGGACATAGCTCGCTCACACCGAGGACCTATCCACGTCATCYTTTACCCAGAATGCTTTGTGTGTAAATAAAATGGCTCAGTCCATGTAATATATTTTTAAAATTTATAAAACTAAACAGTTTACAGTTAGACTGTATTTTTACAGTCTTTATTTTACAGTTAAAATAAATGTTTATCAAATAAAGTCTAATGTTACAACTAATCAGGGATCCCTTTAAGCCAAAATGACTTGCAGTTTTATTATTTATCATGTCATCATTACAGCTACAGAAACTGCAGCCCCTAAAACACCGAATGTTTCCTCACCTGTAGCTGTTGAAGGATTCAGTTCGTCGAGCGCGGGCCAGCAGGGGGCTCTCTCTGTAGGGCCGCACCGCTCCGTAAGTGGCCTGGCTCTCAGGAACGGGCTCCTGGCTCTGCAGCTGCAGACTGAGGTCGAGATGTTTCACGATCAGCAACGCTGTCTGACATTTTAATATCACAATCTGATAAATACGTGCTGCTTGGCGTGATTTCTACCTCGAGCAAGACTCTCTGAGGCGTGCGTGGTGCAGCACGGAGGGGGCGGGGCTAATGCTGGGCGTGGCACAGCGAGAAGCACTCAGGTCGCACTGGTCCAGCAGCTGCAGCAGCTCCTCCTCTGTTGGCCCACCTACTTCTGTCAAACCCAAGAAACAAAAAGTATGTCCCACATTAATTAGGATTTACACAATGGGTAGTAAAATTTTCTTCCACTTCTCTTTCTGCACCTTCTTTTCTCCTCTCTTCTCCTTTGTTGGCCGTGTCCATCGCAGTGGTGAGGTCCCACATCTGTATGCTGCCGTTGCCATGACCGGTGAACAAGTAACGCCGGGGCCGAGATCCCATTCGACTGGAACCCTCACACTCCCGAACCATGAAGCAAGTGATCGTAGTTCCGTCTACTGACTGCACCTCGCAGATTCTGAAATACACACAAAAGTAAAACCAATGCTTGCAACTACAATCCTGCCGAGCTGAGAGGCGTATGTGGGGGATGCTGTACCTTTTTCCAGTTGAAGAGAGTCTCACAAACAGTTTGTTAGTGATGGGAATGACCTTCTGGATGAACACCTGTTGATCGTCTCTTTCTCCAAACGGCCCTAACAGCAGAAGCCCACAAGTGTTTCTCATTTCCAACATTCCTTCATTTAAATCTGTAATTTCATGCTTCCCTTCTTGTTAATCTCACCTATATCGTTTCCAGAGCAGTAGCTTCCGTGGCTCTCTGTCTCCTCTAAGGACAGTATCTTGAAGGAAGCCAGTGGGGTGGAGCCTGGCTGTGTGGAGATCATCCCTCTGAACCGCGTCACCGTCCACGTCCGAACATGGTTGTTGTCTGCGCACACTACCATCCAAAGACAAACAGCGAAGTAATTCATAAAACATCATTTTAAATAAATCAAGAAGAATAGATGATTATTAGTGTCGGCGGGTGTGATCAGCAGGGGTGAAAGTAAGCCGGTACGGTCCGGTACTGCGTACCACTAAAAGATTCTGCACCGGTACGCAGTACCAGGAAGAGGGGGGAGTGGCTGTCAACTATAAAGCGACCATTCAGAAACAGATCATTGCTGCACTTTCTGTCAGAATAAACTTAGCAATAGGCAGTATAAAACACAATTAATCTGTTTATTAATAGTTTTTTTCTCATCCCAAATTGTTTCTGGACTGTCCCTGTCAGCTCCTCGTCCCTCGTAGCTTGAGGCTTTCATGAACCACCAGGCGTGGCCGATTCATAATGGCAAAATTAATTCGCCTCACAAAATAGTTCCTCCTAATGAGCTCAGTTTGTAATTTGTTGTTTTGTTGTGTTTTTCCAACAACTTTTACTTTTCGTGAGTCAAATGCTAGACAGTGTGTGTGCGACTCACACTGTGCGCGTTGGGCCTGTTGTGCGACAGATGCGCTTTTTTCAGCACTATGCGTATTGCGCTCATGTTTGTGTGAGGTGCGCTGAGTTTTTCTCCAACGACATCCTGCAGGCACCGCATCATCAGGCTGTAACCAACATGACAGCACGTTCTATTGAATGTTTATTCATTATTTAGAAAAGAAAGTGATGGGTAAAAATTGATCATGACAGATTTTTATTCAACCCTGTCAGTCAAAATGACGAACAACAAAAAAAAAGTCAAGCACAACCTCTGTTCGCTCCACTAATATTTGTGCTCACGAGCTGCTATTGTAAATGGCCGGCCGTCAAAACTTGCACTACTTTCTTCCTACCGAGGATTTCGCCGGTTCGCCAACATGTTCTTTACTGCACAGCAGTCAGCTGATCTGCTCGCACGGTCGCGGGTGGACAGGGTGACGGGAAAAAAAATCATCTCTGTGGCGCTTTGATCACAAATCAGATACAAATCTTGACTCTACTAGAACCATACAAAGTAAATGTCTGTTTGTCTCTGGCATCTAACAGAGAAATGTCAATCAACAGGGGCGCTGCGAGTGGGGGTGGCCAGGAGGGGCAATGCCCCCACCCCTAGAAAAATGGTGGCCCTGCCACTTTTATCCTCTTGGGTTCCAAGTGTTTGTTCTATGCTTATTTTAATTTTGGAGGGTGTTAAAAATATAAATGTAAACTAAATATGAATATAATTTTTATGTAAGATAAAAAAAATTAAACTTACAAATCTAATCCCACTGAAAAATGATAATTGTCCTCAATATCAGGATGCAGGTTTTCAAGACATACATACATACATATATATATATATATATATATATATATATTATTGACCCTTTGCACATGATGTCACGCACTTCAGAAGACCGCCCACTTCACCGTGACGGACGTCAAAAACAATCTGTGTGCGAGTAAACTCCTGCACAGCTAGAAAAACATATTTGTTGGACAGTGGATCCTCACGATAAACTAAAACAAATCCACACACGCACTTACTCATGCACACACAATCATCCAAGCAAACAGTCCATATTAGTCACAATCCAGCCGTGAGGCTGAGAAGAGGACTGTCAATCGACCGCGGGGCAAGCCAGAACACGGGGTGGAGATAACCTCACCTGCAGCGGAGAGGAGCAGGGAGGACGGGAAGGAGATGACAACTTATTCCTAGTGGCAGAGTGGCTTGGGAGATGGTTATTTAATTTGTTTTATTTTTTTACACGTCCTACAGCCTCTAAGATGTCAAATAAAATTGAAGATGTGTGTTTGTAAAAACACTTGCCAGTGTCTCGACTGGCCTGGAACACCTTAGAATCCCCCCAGAAGAGCTGAGGAGGCTGGGGAAAGAGAGGACTGGGCTTCCTTGCTCAAGCTGCTGCAACCCAACTCTGGATAAAGCGGAACATAACAGAAGGCTGGACGTTTGAAAAAATCTGCCAGAATACGTCTATATACCCGCAAAATGAGAGAAAATCTGCAGCTATCATTTACTGACAATCCGTTCTTGACATGTGTGGAGGGTTGATGTCTGAATAAACAATCCTGAACTTTAACAGCTAAATATTTATTTTATATTCTGAATGAGTTGTCATCAGTTTTTTTAACTCGCTTCACGTTGCTATGATTTTCTATGGGTTTGTGCTGTCAGGAAGACTACAACAGTTTCTGAGCTAACAATGAGGTCTCGCTTGCAGCCCTACATAACAAGTTGTACGGACTGTCCATGAACATGGACACCCCCCCCCCCCATTTTGCAGATGGACGTACCCCCGTTTTTTAAAGCTCTGCTTCAAATTTATTTTATGTGACAGTGCCAAACAATTTAAATAAATAAATACAATTAGCCTGTTCAATCGGATCACTGAGGATCAAAAATGTCCGAAGGGGTTGACATGTATGTGACAGAACATTCCATCTATTTTACTGGTTAGCTATGGTAACTTTTGTAAATACAGCTGTTTATGAGCCCAACTAGGTGTGCTACTTCCACATGTTAGCTCGACTTCAACAAGTAGGCTAGAAGCCACGGCAAAACCCAAAAAACTACTTAAAAAAACAATGACAGTCATTCTGTTCAATACAGCTCCCTCACTTCTGACGTCCGTCATGGCGCCCCCATGTGACGCAGTGACGTAGGTGCAAAGGGTCAAATCATACTAATCTAAAGGTTTTTTTACTAGGTTGTAAAACAAGGTGCATCTGCTGATTCCAGCTTGTAGTTTGATTAGTCCTGATTTCTTCATGTATTTTTCTTCATCTCTGACCTAACAGCACAGTAAACTGAGATCTTGAGAAGCTCCAGTTACAACCCAGCAGGCAGGATCAAACATTTGGAGATGCTAATAAAAAACATATTCGTACTCAAACTGAGATGTCGTACTGATTCGTTATCTCGTAGCTGCTTCATGTTGGTCTCACGACAACCGGATATCCCAGACAACATTTAAACGGTGGTGGAGGCGGTGACTTTGCAGCTGATTTTGTGTTTCTCCCCCAGCTCCTGCATGCACCTGCAAAAGATGTCTCGACAAGATAAATCCACAGACTGGAGTCAAAGCACGAGTCGCTCTCACAGGCTGCTGTCCTGACCGGAAGGATCCGGCGCCAGCTTCCTGTTTCGTGGTGAGGTGGAGGCAGCCACTTTGGTTGGGGAGGGCGAGGCGTTTGAAGATGAGTCGCTGCCCCCGCCTTCAGATCCAGAGGGAAGGGAGGAGAGATGTGGAACGGGCGGAGCCTTCTTTCGCCCCAGAAACCCCCCTTCTAGTACTCCCCTCTTCCTCACGCCTCCTTCAGCCTTCGCCCCGTCTCCTCCTGACGCAACACTGTCTCCTTCCTCTGACTGAGAGTGCACCTTTCGCCTGATGTCCCCCACTGGGACTGGGCTGCCCGGAGGCTGCAGCATCGATTCTTGACTCACTTCTGCTTTTGTCAGCAAGACGCATCCAGCAGCGACGTTAGAGCTCACGCTGGTGGTACGGGGAGCCCAGAGCTCCATGACAGAGCTTCTCCTCTCCCCGTCCTCAGGCCCAAAGTCACAAAGTGAACGGCGAGCGTCGGGTGTCTGGTGGGGTCCGCAGTTGGATGTCTGACCTGTATTGTCCAGGGCACCCCGGCTCAGGCTGAAGTTCTGGAAATCTCTATGGAATTAAATGCTGGAGTCAGTCGCAGGGCAAAGACAAAATACTTTCTGGGCTAAGGGAGGCAATCAAAACATCTATATGAAGCTCACCAGCTGCCTTCTTTCTCTGTCCACAACTGACAAACTCTTTACTGACCAAAAACACTAAATACTGTATCAGTAATGTCAGAAGATTATAAGATGACAGAAATGTTCTTGCACTTTATTAGACAAAGAAACTTTGTCTCATTTTGTTTGTATTCATCAATTACCTACATTAAAGGGATCCCCGATTAGTTGTAACATTAGACTTTATTTGATAAACATATACTTTAACTGTAAAATAAAGACTGTAAAAATACTGTAGGCTGTTCAGTTATGTAAATTTTTTAACTAAAAGTTTAAAAATATATTACATGGACTGAGCCATTTTACTTGCACGCAAAGCATTCTGGGTAAATGATGACATGGATATGTCATCGGTGCGAGGC
>NW_013954659.1:20254-22724 GCF_001266775.1 Austrofundulus limnaeus
ATATATATATATATATATATATACACACACGGCAGGGGGACAGTTAATGTCGCTTTATGTCATAGTACTGGCAAGAACTTAAAACTACTTTCACCCCTGGTGATCAGCCCTTACTCACCTGATACCAGATGTTTCTCAGACAACATAATCTTTGTCACTGGACTCCTGTGCACAGTGAAGGTCTGAAAGAGCTGAGGACCCGATCCCACCGTCTCTGGGTGCTGCACGATCACTCTCACTGCCCCGCTGCTGGTCCCATAGGCTATCTCTATCCAGTTCCCACTCACACCTGAGAGCAGACGCAGACAAGCGGGCGATAGACAAATAAAAAAACACTCACAGGTGAGGCTGTACATATAAAACTGTCTTCATATCCTAGAAGCATAACAGGAAAGAAAGAAGAAAATTAGAACTTAAGTTTAGACTAGACATGGGTTTTTACGATGTAAAAACAAGTGTGCATTGCCATGTAGCCTGTCATTGCAGCATGGCTTTGCCTGCAACAGTGGACTTGCAGAATGAAATGTGACCAAGTTCAAATGTGTTTTCTATATCAGCTTGTGCCTGTCAAGTCAGCAGGTGTTTGTAATAAGGGTAATTGTGTGACAATATGAAGTTTGTAGAGATTTTCTGTTAAAGTTGCTGCTGCTGGATTTCAAACCGTAATCTCCCACATGAAAGCCCACGGCACTAACCATGTGACCATTGGAGCTGTGGTAGAGGACGAGGCCAGGGTTTGGTTTGTGTGTGTGCAGAAAGTGGCCACATAGCCAATGTAATGGTTGTCACTA
Organism: Austrofundulus limnaeus; assembly: GCF_001266775.1. Lineage (NCBI taxonomy): Eukaryota > Metazoa > Chordata > Actinopteri > Cyprinodontiformes > Rivulidae > Austrofundulus > Austrofundulus limnaeus. Next base: position 21,046 of record NW_013954659.1, read on the forward strand.
ATTTGAAAAATATTACAACAATAAAGCAATATTAGGACAATATTTTAATAAAACATCAAAACACAATCATATTAGTATTGCAAACACTGAACTATTGAGATTAAATATTATTAAACTATGGTGCAGTACTGAGTAGATGCAGTTGGGGCAGTATTGGACCAATACAAGGCTCCATTGACTTCCATTATAAATTATTAAACATTAATATTTCAAAAATTATAAGTTGTACAGGCACCAAAAGTCATAGCCATCATTTGGCACAGGAGCTTTACAAATATAAATTACAATGGCAGCTCTAGGACAAAGTATGCAGGAGGAGAAGCATGGCAAAGTGGAGATGACTTGGATGAGAAACGAATCACAATAGTGTGCATTGCATTGGCAATGCACACTGATTAATATAACTACATTTACATTTCAATTCTTTATAAAGAGCCAATTAAAAACAAACATAAAAGCTAATCTAGTTTTTTTACAGTCCAACTCAATTAATTTCATTACATTTGTTTTAGAACCTCGTTAAAATCCAGCATGTAAGTTGTAACAGTTGAGGCTCCACCTTGGTTTACTCATGCATGTTAATTTCAGAAGCAAAAACTTCCACTTCACTCCAGTGAAGGAAACAACACAAAATTTATTCCACAGCTATTGCATTCTTACAGGAATATTCAAAACAAATTGTTTTCTGAAGTTAACATTGCTACGGTAAGAAAACTGTATGGCTCAGTGCTTCACAAGCCTCAACTGAAGGTGCTGGCTTCCAAAACCCACCTCCACACTGGAGCCACGCCTCTCCTAAAGTGACAGCAACCTATTTTACGGTTTAAGCATAAATTTACCAAAACAAAACTTCTTTACGTAACATTTTATCAACATATATTATCAAATAATATCAAATGAGTTTTTAGCATATCTTATTCAGTGAAATTGTCTATTTGTTACCTTTTTATCTAAATAAATAAAATAAACCTTACACAAAGACACACAAATCAAACTTATTCACGAATTTAAACATGTGAACAAATTTGGCTCCTACATAAATGTTTAAAAAACAAAAACTTTGTCTATTTGACCCAAAAAAACAGATTTTATTTTTGTCTTTACTTTGATTCTGCCCCCCATCTTGAGCGTGAATGAAGCAGAATGCCACATTAAAGTGGAGAACATCGTTAAAAATGAGACAAGTGGTGATGAGACGGGGGGGGGAAAAAGGCAAAGAAAAACAAATGCACCAGGCTGGAACGACCTGCAATACAATGTCTTGTTTTTTTTTTTTTTTTTTTTTTTTTTGTTTTTTGACAGATGCACTTACTGGTTTTAGGTGTGAGGTACACAGACAGAGCGGTGATGGCATCGTTTGAAGGATCGTGATAAAGCTCGGTGACTAAAAGGTCGTTGTCCTTCATCCTCAGCGGGAACTTCTGCATGTCTGAGAACGACACGTTGAGATTTTGAGATCAGAGACACAAATAATCCACATAATAAATCTGAAACATTTAAATATATATATATATTTTTAGTAAAAGGTAAAAACTTATAATGGTGGTGTTATAATTATTTTACAAGTCATATTGAGTATCTGAACAAAAACCTGATTAATGCATCATATCCTTGTGCTTTAACACACGTGTGTGTGTGTGTGTGTGTGTGTGTGTGTGTGTGTGTGTGTGTGTGTGTGT
>NW_013954660.1:0-18131 GCF_001266775.1 Austrofundulus limnaeus
GGGTGGGGTTACACCCCTCTGGCAGGCCAGACAGGAGTCACTCAATTTGGCCTGCAGGCCTTGAGTTTGACACGTGTGCTCTAGAGTCTTTGGAGAAAAAAAAACTGTTTCCTGATGGTGCTGCTCTGTGGAGCTACTAAACACATCATTGAGTAACAAAAAAGTGGAAATCTTTGGTGTACTCAGTAAATATCACACATTAAAATTCAATAAATGTTGTTTTTTTGTTTTGTAAACAATGATACCAATGTGTATTTATGCTGAGCAGCTAACATGCTGTCAATAGAATGCATTCACTTCACCCAATATGTCAAAGTATTAAAACTACATTCAAGATTTTGGTCCTTTCATGCCGGTATAATTAACCAGTTTTGTTCTTCAGTAGTTATAACAAACATCCTAACGTTTTGTCATATTCTAGGTTCAGTTACAGCCCCCGCAGTACACCACCCTGTTCTCCACTCGCGATCGCTCAGCTTCAAACACGAGCAAATGGCTCACCAGGGTCTCCTCAGGTCCCGATCGAATCAGGGACGGATCGTTGTTCTACACACACAAAGGAAAAGAAAAACAGACACATGTAGATAAACGCTTCACAACGAAAGTTCTTCACATGAATAAGCTGCTCAAAAGCACTCACTGCCACAGCAGAAATGAAGGCGTTTATGAGGTGGTAGTCCGCCCCCCCGTGCCCACCCATGCCGTAGTGTTTCACAGCGTCGCTGCTCACTGTGTGCTTCGTGGTGTTCTGGGTCAGAAAGTCAAACACGCGGATCTCGCGGCCACTATAGGACAGCTCCCCCTGCGAGGGCAAAGTTTATTTGAAAAAAACACAAGAAACAATTCAAACTCGACGATTTTATGTGGGAAACTGACCGGGAAGTCATACCTTGCTGCCATAAATGGTTGTTTTTCGGTTGCATATCTCCTCAGTGAAAGCCACCATGGAGAAGGCTGCCGTCAACCCTCCTTCAAACTCCATGTTGACAACCTGCACAAACAAACCGATAAACAAGAAAACAACAGTAGAGGTGACAGAATTCTTATAGCGGTTAGGTTTACTTATTTTCTAATAGTGTCTGTGAGTTGTGTATTATTGGCTTGAGAGAGACATTACAAACTTTTACATAGTAAATCTGGAAGCAGCCTGATAATCTAATCCTTGTGATGACATCATTTATTTACATTACGTCTATTAACTGACAGTTTTTCTAACTTTGTTCATCGTTCAAGATGGCGCAAAACTACATACAAAAGTTTATGTGTTTTTTTGTTAAGACCAGAGTTAGGCGTTTTCAAACCTGGTTACTGCAGACATCGTTGTCACACTCGTAGACGCAGCGGCCGTACGGTCCAGTCTTCAGAGCCTCGGTTACTGATTCGATGTCGGGTAATGAGTTCGGGCATATGACTGATACCGGCCATCCAGTTTGACCCTAAAACACAAACACAGCATAACAGAGCATGTACTGGAAACAAAGATTTATTTTCACTAATAAAGTGGAAAAACTTGTAAAATAATGATCTTAATGTTTACTTGTTTGACTCTGTCCAGGTAGATTTTGCGTGCTGAGTATGGACACTGTCCTTCTACTGAACAATCAAGGCAGCGATCTGCAGCACCTGTTGGCTAACAACAAGCTACTTAGCTCAGTTTTGCTACTTACTGATAAAGAAGCCTCAGCTTTGTTATTGACAGAAGAGACTACGAACCTTCTCATCTTTCAGGAAGTGGCTGACGGATCCAAATGATGACACTTTTACACATCTGTCAAGCACAAGAGTTACACATTTATTTTTCAGGAAACAAGGCCTATGTCCCGGCTTCAACACCAAATATTTTTAAATATTAACAGGATTGAGGCGTCCAAAATAATTTGAGCAGATTTTTTTAATGGGACAAATTAACTGCATATTCCTTATGGATAAACACTGAGACTGGTTGATGGGTATTTGTTGATTAATCTTTACCTGCGCGCTCCGGCCCAGTGATGTATTAGGTCAATGTCATGGCAAGATTTTGCAAGTAGGGCAAAAGAGCTTTCTGCTTCGTTCCTCCAATTTCCTCGAACAAATGAATGAGCAAAATGATAAAAGCCAACCTGGAACAAACATTGGATGCCTTTTCAAATCCTTAGTGAGATTACACAAATTATTTCCAATGAATATGAAAAACTCTGTTGTTAATACAAAATTACTAGGTTTTCCAAATGGCTAATTTTAAAGTTATAGTTATTTTCATATTATAAACAACAGGTTCTACATGAGGGTTTAGCTGTTTGCGTGTTGGTTTTTGTTATAGTTATTTACAAAAATGTTACAGAATCTAAGAGTCAAAAACATTAAATTAATGTGCCGGGACAAGGAAAAAATATTCATGTTAGCATAAAATGTATTAGTTTCATCTTTATTTGTGATCTTACTGGCTCTAGGTGCTGTATATGGATCACATCACCAATCACTCCAGCATCTATGAGCTCCTGAGGGGAAAAAAGAGTCAATTCTGACTCATAATAAACAAAATAATAATAATAATTTGAGAAATCCTACTATATATATATATATATATATATATATATATAAACTGAACAGTCTAGAAACCTCTATGTCATTTATGTGATGAAAAAAATAATTAACTAATGTTTGTCTTAGCCAAATACCAAACAAAAATTTGTCTATTTTTATTCTTTATTATTACTATTACAAAATATTAATTGCTGACTTTTCCCACTTTAATATCCAAAGCATGTAATAAATAATGTAATATTCTAATATTTACCTTTATCTTGTGAATAAGTGGGTCATACCGCAGAACGTGACCCACAGACAGCATGACACTGTTTTGGGTACAAGCCTCCACTATCGCTGTGCAGTCCTCTGCAGTTGTCTGAAGTCACGTTTTAACGCAGAGAGAGTTGAATTAAATATTAGTATTTTTTTAAATATCAACTGTACTTTTTATTTTAAAAAAGAGATTTTAAATTTTTTAATTAAATATGAAATCAAAAATCATTTTGTGTAGGATCAGAAGCAGCTTTATTATATGTATTAATTTCCAAACACTCACAGCCATCGGTTTCTCCAGAAGAATGTGGTAACCCTTCTTTGCGAAGGCCACAGCAGGATCCTGAGGAACAGAAACTTGCTTACTAAAACCTTTGGTCAAAATGACTTTGAATAAACAAAAATAAATATATACACTCAGAAACAACAGTATATAAAACCACATATGATTATAATAAATAGGTTTACCTTATGAACACGATCTGGAGTGCAAATTAAGACAGCATCTGCGAACTTTTCCCTTTCAGCAACACTCTGCCAATCTGTTTAGTAACAAAAATAGAAGAAAAAGGATTTATTAGTAAAGATTATGGCAGACACCAGAGTCCTTTAAATACAGTTTGATTTAATGCTCACCTTCAAACACGTTTTTATCATCGATTTTGTGCTGCTGTTGCAGTTTGGTGCGCGCAAACTTTCTTGGGTCAGCTACGGCAACAACCTGCAGATATGTTTCAGTAAATTAGAATATCAGAGCAAAGTTCAACACCCGTTTTACAGATTTGTTACAGACAGAATAATATTGAAGCCATCACCCTGTCACATCAAAGCAACCTGGCATGTATGTAATGCAAACTTAGACAAAAAAGGGGTTGTAGTGCAGAAATTTTAAACAACATATTCATAAATTAAAATATTTAAATGATTAAATGGTTCACTTTTAATCCAAAACCATATGCTTGACAAAATGCCATTGTTCAGTGAGTTGTCCTCACCTTCATGCGTTTAGGGTGAATAGATGCAAACTGGGAGTAGTTATCCCCTCTGGAACCAGCTCCCACCACGATCACACAGACAGGTGAAGTCATGGTGCCTTCCTGCGAACTTGGACACAGTTTATAAACACACAGGGTCCGCTCCATTTATACGCCGGCATGTCGCCGACTTCCGGCACCGTTTCAACATCGATTCCCATACCCAGGCTCACAAACATAACTGTATTGCTTCTATGACTACAAACAAGCCAATTTTATTAAGTAAAACATTAAAATGTGCTAATGTGCAGAGGAAAAATTGTGTTCCTCCTCATTTGGGATCACACTATTTTTTTGCGCTTTGGTTGTTGTTGAACGCCTGTGACAAAAAAAGGAGCAGACCCGAAATCTTGGGAACGACAACAGTCTTGTTCTGAGATTTATAAGGTAAAGTTGTTGGATTAGGTGTCTTGTGTGATAATTAAAGTGTAACCATTCTGACATATACAGATTGGTTTCACTTTAATTATCACCTAATCATCACTATCAATTATTATTTCTGACATATACAGATAAAAAATAACTAGCAGGTAATTACAAAAGTGGTTAACAATATTGTAAACTGCATTAACGAAACTGGTATTTCTACCTGTTTTGTCCCATACGACTATCAGAACCCACTGTTTATGATCCGTGTTGATCCACGTTTATCAAAAGTAGAAAGACGTGAGTGAGATCCAGACTTCCTCGGACAAAACCTACCAGGAAACACCTCAATAAATACGACGCTACCTACTACCGTGTCCACAAGATCATCTGCCGCATTCAAGGTACCTCGTAAATTACTGTATTTTACAATTAACACACGATTTTCGTTCCTTTTTTTTCGGGGATGGGGTGGGGCATCTCTAATCCAGTCTTGGTCTACTCATGTCCACGTATAAATGAACACATGGCTGTCTGGCACTTATACGTGATTTCATAAACATATATTAATTGCTGACACAAACATGCCATTTTTGTGTCTTGTGTTTTACATTGTCGGATACATGAGACATATTAGGTTCATTAATGTTTTTCTAGTTACACATTTTGTTATTTTGTTTGAATACTATTACACTTGTTTATTTTGTTTTGGAAGGGCACATCTCATTTAAACGACATAGCAAGTTAGGATGCGCATATGACCAACCAACCACAAACGTAACTTCCTCTGGATTTCGGATTACTTCGGCTCCGACCGGAGATCACGTGACCAAATAGCATGACCTCGTCTTTTTGATGTACGACAGCTGCAGCTAAATTTTACACAAACTAGATTATGAGATTTTAACTTCTTCGAAGTGATAAGTATTTTTTTAAACCTACAAATACAGTTCAATAAAGGGCGGGTATTACAGCTGTACAACAGAACGTCGCATTGTTTTGTGTTTCTGGACGTTTTTCCTGAGTTAGCCTTCCGACGTTAGCGCGTTAGCTACAGCTGAGCTAGCATTGATTAACATGAATATAGACAACGTAAATCAGTCTGTAACTACAGGAGTTCCTTCGACGACGTCTTCAACTTCAAGTAATTGCATCGCGAATGATAATGTAGCAACCAGCGTCTGCAGCATTCCTTCGGCTACGAACAATGGTAATGTTTTGTAGCTTTGGCTAATATTATCTGTTGCTTGTGTGTGTTGTGCTCGTCAGATACGCACAGTTAGTACTGTGTTCAACACATCATTTGCGTTCTACACGATTTGAGTTTGGAATTTAATAAAGATCGTATTTTAATGCTTATTTAATAAACATTACAGATTTGCACGAATACATTTGTTGCTAAATCTTGTGAGATTCCAGCAACAAACTTGAAAAAAAAAAACCCTTCTTGGAACAAGTGTTGCAAATTATTGTCTGCTATAAAACAGCTGATTTGGACACACTGTAATTGTCTTGTTTATTCATCTGTACCTGTCCCTGCTAATGAAACCTAACTGAATGAATTTACAGCTGGAGCCTCAGCTGCTGTGTCAACACCATCGATAGACTCTTCAGTTTCCAATGGTGTTTACCTTCCTGGTGGGATCACTAATGGAGACATAAAGCCTGCCATCTCCACCACACCTCTGGCAGATTTCCTCATGCAGCTGGAGGATTACACTCCCACAGTAAGTCGGTCAGCTTGGTGATGGAGACACATCACCTTAAAAATCAGTACAGTCTTCTTTTGGGTGATTATTGTCATTCAGTCAAGATTTTTAGTGTCATGAGAATACATTAAAAGTTGTTTTGACTCCACTGTTATTGCAACATCTTAGTAAATATTAATGCAACCATTAGCATAAGTTAATGCTGACATTAAATAAGATGAGTCCAATGGTACTACAGTGAAACGTAATACAGTAATACAGTGATCAGAAAAAAAAAACCATAACTTTTTTTCTATTTTGGTAATTATTTTATCATGTTTATAAATTCCCTTTTTTCCAGATTCCTGATGCAGTTACAGGCTATTACCTCAACAGGGCAGGCTTTGAGGCTTCTGATCCACGGATGTAAGTATAAGATGTGGGGGCTACTTGCAGAACTTTAGTTACATCCTCAGTAATTTAGATCTCAAATCAGTCCTAGTACATGTAAACATTTTAGCACTACTGAAATAATTACAGATGATTGTGAAAAGTCTGTAAATGCACATGGTTAATGTATAGTAATACATGCACTGGTCTAAATAGGAAGCAGAGGTTTGGTTGCACCCTGGTTTAAAAAAACAGTATAGAAAACAGTTCAGCTTGAGATATTTTTTATAGGTACTTTTTGTATGTCAACTGTAATTGTGCCATTTGTGCACATTTACACTTATAGTTACAAAATGTCTACACTGTCCTACAGTCTTACTTTGAGTGTAATTTATTTTTGACATAAAGTTAAACGTAATGGTTATTTCTTGATTTCAGAAGATCTGTATCACATTTTTACTAAAATATTGTTTTGGCGAAATATGGATAAGTGAGAGTTTTTTTTTTTCGTCTTTTACTTTTGTTTTAATAAAATAAAATGTTCACATCAGACTCTTCTATCACTGTTTGTTTTTCACAAAGTTCCAAAGATGAGGTAAGAAAACAATGTTTTTTTTAAATTTCTTTCTTCACTTTTAATAGAATTCGTCTGATCTCCCTGGCTTCTCAGAAGTTTATCTCTGATATTGCAAACGATGCGCTTCAGTACTGCAAAATGAAGGGAACAGCATCAGGAAGCTCCAGAAGTAAAACAAAGGTGAGCTGATTCCATCTTCCACCCCAAATCTGTGCCTGTCGGCAATGTCTTGTGTTTTATCAGTTTTCTCTTTATTGGCAGGATAAGAAGTACACTCTGACGATGGAGGACTTGACTCTTGCTCTTTCTGAGTATGGTGTGAATGTCAAGAAACCTTATTACTTCACCTGAAACCCTTTCTTCAGTGCTTTTGTTCGTATCAAGCTCCCTTCTGAGTCTGTCATAACCTCTATTGCTAAATGTTTTTCAGCAATAATTTGAAAAATCCATTTTCACTTTGCAGTTTGACATTTTCTGTGAACCTACATTTGTGTTTAGTTAAACTGTGGAATTTTGTTTGTGGAAATAAAATCTTTACCACATGAGTTTCGTGACATTCTTGATACGCTTTGAAATACTTATTATAATTTTCTGGGTGGAGGTACGAAAATGAATTTTCTGTAGGTCTGTTTTAGATAAATTAACAATTACTCTTTGTGGTTCTACAAATTACTTTTCCATTTTTACAAGAATTTAGTCCTGGTATTGGCATGATTTAACGCTACGTTTTATTTGTGTTTTGTCGTCTGTTGAACACATGCCGTTGTATTGAGCCAAAAATTACTACCCTTCTGTTAATTCTGTCAGGCAAAATTTAACTTCATTAAAACAAAGACATTTTATGTGGTTGATTTCACAAGTTTGAAATGTATGAGAAGTGCAAACTTTGAGCCTAAACGTTTAAAACAGCACAAACTCACATAAAAAGACCAAAATTGCTAAGGGCTGTCTAGGTTTTAAAATTATGCTTATTTTTTTAAATGTCTCAAATGACAACTTTGGTTGTGTATTAATATCTGACAAACTGTTGCAGAGTTATGAGATTCTTCAGTTCATAATGTCTATTTGCCAAGCTTTTAGTCTATAACAACATTTGTAGGACGATTATTTTAAGTTGTATAATGCCTAACTCAACTAGATAATTATATACCAATTTTAAAGAGACTTTTTGTAAATTATGTTAAACGCTGGGCTCTCGCGATTGCGCGTTTTGTCCAGGGGAAGAATTTTGTCCCTTATTGCAACTCGTAACATGTCTCTCCTGAGCCGCCGTACGTTTCATCTGCGCATGCTCCATACGTTCAAATGAGTTCCTTGTACTAAATTGTACATTTTATTTAATTTTACAATCAAAGAGACGTGGAAAAACACCACAATGTCTGTTCAGGCAACAAACCCCAACAACCCGATTGTGTTCTTCGATATTACCATCGGAGGACAGGTAAGTGGAAGGAAAAGGACGATTTTTCGCTAAAACTTTAAGTTAAAACGTGAAACAGAACAACGTCGTTTGGGTTGATGTTCAGTAATGAACCGAGCTTACTAGTTTCCACCTAATCTCTTCTTTTTAGTGAATGCATCATTCATGAGATTATGCAAGTGCTATATGCGTTTCTCGTAGTTTTTACTGCTGAGAGCTACTAGTGATTTTATGAAAGGCGCGGAAAAAAAAACAGCTTTGTCCACAAAAAAAAAAAGTTTTGCTAATAAAAACAAACAAAAAAATCACTTGGGATAATCTTTGGTTTGGTTTAGATATATTTTACTCTAAATATTTTTTAATTTTACTGAAAAATATAACGTATACATACACACCACAAATTTAAATATGGCAGGAACCTCATGAAAGCAGTAGTTTATGCATTCAACAAAATGAAATGTTGAATTGGTTCCACTAAACCTAGTTGAGTAAATGTAAAGCTTTCCTTTTGTTTTTACTTTTACTTAAGTAGTTTTCTTATCAGTGAAATATATTTTTACCGTAGTCATTTTCTGTAAAGGTATTTTTACTTTCAAGTATTTCATACGTCCGATCAAGGCCAGTCTCATGTGTCCTGATGCATCTCAGTAATCCAGGTAAAAAATCAAAAAGAAAAAAAAATTGTGTAGGTCTTCTGGACGGGTTCTTCTCTAATGAAACGTTTCGTCTCTCCTCCAAGAGACTTCTTCAGTCTGAGAGTTTCAGGCAAAATTCAGGCTTTTAAGCACTGCCTCCATGTGACTGATACATCACATGGCTATCTTTGACACCTAATTAACACCTATTGTTAACAGGGGGTGGAGTGATACTGGCAATAGCCGCACTGTAGGAGGGGGACAACTGAAAACGGAGGCCTCCACCTCTGTTTAATGATGGACGGTCTTTCTTCACAAAAATGGCTTCTTTTACTCCTCTCTCAAACCAACATTTCTCTCTATCAAGATTGAGAACATCCTCATCTCTGAAAGAGTGACCGCTGAAAGAGTGACCAGCCTTTGCCGTAATGTGTTTTGGGGTTTGAAAGCCACTGGGACATCATGTTTAGAAGTGAGACGTTTATTTTCTAAACATGCCAGTGGCTTTCAAACCCCAAAACACATTACGGCAAAGGCTGGTTCACCCCAAAGATCCGGTGCCCCGGCACAAACAGAGCAATGTTGTATTTGCTGTTAAGTGCCAGGAGGACTGCGACCAGTTATACATCGGGGAAACAAAGCAGCCACTGTTCAAAAGAATGTCCCAACACAGAAGAGCTAATTCTAATGGCCAGAACTCTGCAGTTTTCACTCATTGACAGGCCAGCGGTCTCTCTTTCAGAGATGAGGATGTTCTCATTCTTGATAGGGAGGAACGTTGGTTTGAGAGAGGAGTAAAAGAAGCCATTTTTGTGAAGAAAGACCGTCCATCATTAAACAGAGGTGGAGGCCTCCGTTTTCAGTTGTCCCCCTCCTACAGTGCGGCTATTGCCAGTATCACTCCACCCCCGTTAACAACAGGTGTTAATTAGGTGTCAACGATAGCCATGTGTTGTGAGTGTCAGTCACATGGAGGCAGGGCTTAAAAGCCTGAATTTTGCCTGAAACTCTCAGACTGAAGAAGTCTCTCGGAGGAGAGACGAAACGTTTCATTAGAGAAGAACCCGTCCAGAAGACCTTTACAATTTTTTTTCCTTTTTGCCAGTCTCACGTGTTTCCAGCATTTAATTTGGCACCAGAGGGCGCTGTTGAGTCTTTCCACCAGAAGAATAAAAGAAAAGCGTAGAGCAGTGGTGTACAATCCTTGTCCTCATGGGCAGCTATCCTGCATGTTTTACTTGTTTCCCTGCTTCAGCACACTTGATTCAGTGACTGAACCACCTCTTCATTTACATCTGAAGCCTGTTAATCACCCATTCATGCAAATCAGGTGTGTCAGAGCAGAGAAACCTCTTAAAGATGCAGTATTATAAGGACCAAGATTGGACATCACTGGTGTAAAGGAAGGTGGGGCTGACAAACTCAGGCATTTGTTTAACATGTCTTTTACCTCCTAACATACAGCTTAAAAAAGACGTCACAAACGGCCAGTTGCTGTTTTCAGCTGTTGGTGATCCCAACTACTCCTGTGTACTTGATTTAATTGCAGCTATTCAAACTTCTAATTGTTAAGAGCATTCAAGAGATGACTTTTTGCTTTGTGTCATTTATGTTTAAGTTTTATTTGAGCTTCAAGATGCACTGGGAAAAGTTCAGCAGTATGGATTTGGTCCAACACTGCCCTCTACTGACAATGTTTTAATAGAAGTCCTGCAGTCTTATCTCCATTATGCAGCTTACAAAGGCCCACTAATCACAAGTATAGATTGTGCCTTCCAACATTATAAGAGTTAAAGAAGTTAATTTATATGCAAATGAGCCGGCACCGTTGCAAACATAGTTTACAGTCTCAAAGTGTAACCTTTTGTAATTTTATGCTCCGGCGGCCACGGTTAATGCCGGCCAACAGCACAGGGGCCAAACAGCCAGCAATTAAAGTCATAAACCCAGTATTACAAATATCTGTTACCTTTTGAAATAGTTTATTTAGTTGCATTTAATCATGAATACAACATACAGAACCCTAATAAGTGTAGTGATAAAACAATATCAAAAACAAATTATGCAATTATGCCTCCTGTTTAATACGAATATTATTTTGACATCTCTGATTTGCCAAATTTTTAAACCAATTTTATTTTCACTTTCATAGTTTTCTCTTCATCTGCTTGTAGTTTTAACTATCATAGAAATGGTTTTTACCAGCTTGTAGCCAGGATTCTGACATTTCTGTAGATACCACACATGTCTATATCTAACTAAAAGAACGTATAGGAATTAAAGTAGAATACCGAGGGTTTGGGCTTATGAAATGAATGAACCAATTCGGCCCGCGGGCTTCCAGTTGAATAGCCCTGATATAGAGGTATAAGTTAAGCTGGAGCAATTACTACTTGACTACTACTAGTAGTACTAATATTAGTAATGATATACAGTGTAGTATCTTGTACTAGTAATTTTACCATACTATAACATAGCAATTGTGTAAAGTACTAGTAATGCTATTGATTCTAGTACTATTTTAAAACTAGTACTAAGTATTATAGAAGTAGTAGTACTGTACTGGAATGCATAGTTACAAATGTATGTATTTTTAATGCATAAATGTACACATTATGACAGCTGGTATGCAGTATGATTGTATCGCACGGCAGCCCTGCCTCTGTCAGTGTGCCCCAGGGCAGCTGTGGCTGTGAGTATGAATGGGTGAATGATTGAAGCGTAAAGCTCTTTGGAGTCTGTAGGAACTTGATAAAGTCAGCGCTGTTTACCTTTGTACTGTAATTTATAAAAAGGAATTTGTTTTATTTAAATCAAAGTGTTTCTGGTGACTTATTACTTCCTCCAGTATTTAAAAGCTGACATCAGGACACAAAATACAGCTGTGTGATCATAGTGTAACTTAAAACCAAACTATTTCCAGGGACTTTTTGCTTCCTCCTTGTTGTGAAAAGGAACTTTTGAGCACTGACAGAAGAGCTGATACTGAAATAACAGCACAGAGCTCACCTGTCCTGGTGGATGTGTGTGGTACCATTTTTATTTCATTCACGAATAAATGAAAGGGTGAGTTATACATGTATGACACGAAACAAGTTCAGTTAAATGAACATTAAGTCTGGTTTTCCACCTTTTTTGAAAAATTATTTTGATCTTCTGTTAAGGTTTCACTCACCAAGTTTAATCATTTTCATGACTCTGAACTAGTAACATTCTAGCTTACCTGCTTTATCGGGACTGTTTGACTTTTTATTTTGATGATGAAATTTTTATTTTTTTTTTATTTTACTGTTAGGCAAATCCCATTGAGATCACAGATCTCTTTCGCAAGAGCGTCCTGGGCCTGAAGGCAACCTATTGTACATATTTTTGTGCTGTGGGGGAAACCGGAGTGCCCAGAGAAAACGCACGCACGTGGAGAACATGCAAACTCCACACAGAAACACTCCACATCCAAACTAGGGTTGGGCGATATTGGCAAAAAAAATTAATCACGATTAATTGTGGTTTTTAGCCGATAACGATTAATTTGACGATTAATCCCCTGGAGTCTCTGGACACCCTTATGTCCTGGTCCCATGACCAATTTAGTGGGAAATATTTGCTCTTCATAAAAATCTGTTCCAAATTGTCAAAATTACAGACTTCGGGCTATACATCAAATTTTAAATTGTGTTGATAGATGAATAAATTACAGATTTATTTTTTTTTTTTAATGTTCGTCATATTTGAAGCGGAGAGGAGCACCGAGTGGACCGACTGGGGAAATCTCCAGTCAATCTGCCTGGTGGAATTAATCGTATTAATTGTCTAGTGCCAAAAAATAATCGACTAGTGTTTTTCTGACGATTAATTGCACATGATACGATTATGCCCAACCCTAGTCCAAACCGGAGATCGAACCCAGGACCTTCTTGCTGTGAGGTGTCAGTGCTAACCACCGAGCCGTCACGCTGTCATGCATTTATACATTATAAATAAATGCATTTATAAATGCTCATTTATCAGTTAACTGTACTCTGAAACGACAGGAAACCAGGTGTATTTTTGTATTTTTTCTATTTCAGTGGGAAAAAAAAACATGCTTTTAAGATTTCATATTGATATCTTTATTTTACAAACATGTAACAAAGTGAAAAGAGAATGCAATTCCTTCACTATTGCAGCATTTCACCGAAGCTTAAATAGTCTTGAAGCATGCAAAATTATTTACAAGTCAAACCTCTTTCTTTTAGACACTTCTACAAGTTGAACTGTGCAACACTTTGCTGTACAACTTTTACAATTCAAGTAGTGCATTTTGCGCCTCCAGAGTTATAGATGCTTTGTAAAATGAGCTGTGAGTCAAGTGAAGCATTTACAATCGTACAACTCTGAGCTGTCTACAGATGTTGGCTCGTTTTCATTAAGTCTTCACCTTCATATCTGAACTCCAGGTGGAGGCAATAAAGTCGGTTCGTTTGGCATCTTCTCACACATAGAGCAAAGCGTTTTTGTTTGTTTGCGATGGATTAAGCACGGCTATAGGGACGTCCAATTCTGTCGTGCCTTTGCTCAAATGCCAGTAAATCTGCCACGAGCACACGTTTTCTGGTAGGTGGATGTACGGGCCCCTAATCTTGCTCTTCACCCAGAAGATCATTCCGACCAGGAAGCTGTTGGTGCACTCCAGCCACAGGAGATTAACAGAGATGTAGGCGGGCACGGCGAAGCCACAGAGCAGACAGGACACGGTCACGACGAGGTACGGCATCCAGAACAACAGAAAGCCCAGCATGAGGCTGAACCACAGAGGCGGCGGCGACCCAACGCTCCTCTTCGGGTGTTTCTCCTCTTCGCTCTTTGTTTCATGTTTGAGAGTCCAGGTTGAAGACAAGAACAGGTCGCTTGTGATTTTCTCCTGTTCCTCCTGAGCTGCGTAGATCTTGTCAGCCTCTTTCACCCACTGGGGGATTCTCGAGCAAAATGGCAGCATCGTGACAAAAGTCACCGAAAAAAGACCCAGAATGACGGCCGTGATCGACATAGACTCCTCCACCTTACAGACCAGCACCTTGATCCCCGTCGTGTAATCCAGCTGCACTGGTTCTGAGTGAAACACTCCAAAAGCATAACCGAGGGCTGCCACCCACACAAGCACAGTCAGGATCACATTCTTGAGCAGCTTGCAGAGGTCACTGGTGTTGCCCAGGCAGGTGTCGTGCAAACAGTAGTCTAAGAAACCCAGAAACATGACGGGAAGTGGCAGCACTCCATAAGTTGCCGAGGCTTTGCCCAAGAGGAAGCAGGCTGATGAAAAAGATCCCTCGGCTCCTAGAAACCACACAATTCCCATAAAGACTGTGAGCAGGAAGTCGGCCAGTACGATGGACGTGCTGCACACGCTCAAAAAGAAGGTGAACCGTTTTGGGCAGCAGGCGTAGAAAACGGCTGCGTCCAGTCCAAACTTGAAAAGTAAAATCCAGAAATACTTCTCGTTGTTGTTCGTGTGATGTCCAGAAGCCGTATTCCATTGCTCCAGGACAGCCATCATCTTTACAGTTTGGCTGTTTTCCAAAAACGGGAACAATTCTGGCAGCATTTACGTCGACGGCACCGATCTGATTTCAGTGGTAAAGAAATGCTCCAGACAATCCTGCAAAAGCAATGAAAAAATATCGTTACTGAAAGTCTTATTAGATATTTTTAAAAGATAAATAAATACATACAGTTAAACTTTACTCAAACAATTTTACTTAAATAAGAAAATAAAATCAATTTGCATTTTGTCAAACACAAAATATCCGATCAAAGCTGCAAAACAGGAGAACGCTGACTAAAGGGATCCAGGATTAGTTGTAAAATTAGACTTTATTTGAAAAACGTATATTTTAACTGTAAAATAAAGACTAAAAATTCTGTAGGCTGTTGAGTTTTATAATTTTTGAAGTAAAAGTTTATAAATATATTACACGGACGGGGCTGTTTTATTTACATGCAAAGCATTCTGGGTAAATGATGACGTGGATAGGTCCGTGGTGCGAGGCTGCTAGCGAGCTATATCCACCCTGAAMGTTAATCTTGGACAATATCTGACAATTGGCTCTTTTAAATGAAACCAGAGAGCGTTGACAGAGAGGAGAAGGTAGAAATGACTAAGCCTGTAACTGAAAATATAGATGGAGGACAACAGAGCTGCTTCATGGAAGAAGAACCTCAGCTTAGCCTGTTAGCCTTAGCATTAGCCCCAATGCTATCACCATATAAATGTATTAGCTCAGCGCTACACATTCTCCTCTTGTCACTGAGGTCCTCCATCCACATGACYGAGAGGGGAACACAAAAATGACTCAGCCTGCAACTAAAAATATGGATGGAGGACCTCAGTTTAGCTTGTTTGTCGTGCTATCGCCAAGCTAATACATATAAGGCAATATAGCGTTGGCGCTGGCAAAAATGCTAACAGGCTAAGCTGAGGTTCTTCTTCCATGAAGCAGCTCTGTTGTCCTCCATCCATATTTTAATTGTAGACTGAGTCATTTCTACCTTCTCCTCTCTGTCAACGCTCTCTGGTTTCATTTAAAAGAGTCGATCGTCAGATATTGTCCAAGATTAACCTTCAGGGTGGATATAGCTCGCTCACACCGAGGACCTATCCACGTCATCATTTACCCAGAATGCTTTGCCTATAAATAAAATGGCTCCGTCCGTATTAAAATACATTTTTAAAAATTTACAAAACTAAACAGTCTACAGTATTTTTACAGGTAAAATAAATGTTTATGAAATAGTCTAATGCTACAACTAATCAGGGATCCCTTTAAAGTTGCGTATGTCGCAATGAGTGTGGGTGAGGTAGAAACAAAACTTTCTAAGCGTCGTAGATTCTGCACTTGTTTTTCGCAGCATATGGTAACTCAGTACTGTTTAAACAGGATCACATCAAATTTATAATTTTTTTATACCAAACTAATAATGTGTGTGTTCTCAGTATTTTCTGTTTGTCACAATCCTACTGAAAAATGACAACGGAGCTGTAATCTTACTGCTTTTATGTTCTAGAACATGTTGCAGTTTCTGTAGATTGTTGAGGGTAAATGTTTAGTTATCAGCCAAACCTTCAGTTTATTGGCATTTGAGGTTAACAATTGACTGAATGCATGCGTTTAAATATTTTCTTTATAGTCTTGCAGTTTTATATTACTATTATGCCGAAATCTTGATAATTATTTATGCAGATTTTACTCTCTTTTTATCAGTTTAAATAAAAATTGGATCAACCGTTTGATAAATGATCCTGTTAAGTGCTCAAAGTCGCATCTCGTGCTATTTTCCGACATTTAAACCAGTTGTCTTTGTTGACTCTCTGGTGTTTTTCTGTACTTTCAAAGTAAAACCTTTCAGACCCTGAAAGCATCTGATTTAGAGCTTGGTTTCCTCACAGCCTAAACCAAAGAGACATCGCCTTGTTTGGAGAAATTAAATGTTGCAACACTGGCGTTAGACTTTAAATCTGCAAATACTGTTGAGTCTTCCTAGAACTCTTTGACACCAACTTTTCTTACTTGACTTGTCTCCTACGGGTAATAAAAAAACATATGTTATTGACTTTTTACTGCAGTTGTTTTACAGAAAATTATCAATAACTGACACTTAAAATTTCATGCATTTCTAAAAGCACAACACATCACACTGTCAGCACAAAAAATCTAATTTTTGCACAATTTTTTAAAGGTAATTTTCATTTGACATCCTGATAACAGGTTTACTAATAGAAATGTCTGGTGCAAACAGCTCCACAGCACCGGTATCATCAAACCCTTTAATTTGGCAAGAGTTCAATAATTTCTGTCAAGAGCAGTGTTCTCTTACCAAACAAAGTGATGTCTCGGCCACAGTGCGTCTCTGCTCAGGGTTTTCCAGGGTTGGTGGCTTTCAGTAGACCGGCAGGTCCAATAAGATACCTAATTTATAATAATAATATTACCTAATTTCCCTCTGGGATCAATAAAGTATTTTTGAATTTGGATTTGAAGATGCTGCGCATGTTTCACCTGAAAGATGGGAAGTGTTTTCAGGTGGAGCGTGTTCTTATAGACTTCCCTTTGTGGCTCCACCTTCCTGTTTTAAATGCGCGTTTCTACCAGACACACCTTTTGTGCATTCAAGGAACTCGGTCTCATTTTCACTACCATGAATCCGAAAGGTAACTTCCCCCTTTTTCATTTGCGTGTCCCACAGCGGATGGCACAGGTGAAAACACAGGCTTCGCTGAGAGTGGGCGTGGGTGTAGCCTCGCCCTACAGCATTTTGTTTGTGCGCATTGTGGCCATCTATGGTTTCAGCATTTTTCTAAGAAAGTGACTCCACTGCTGAGTGATGTAGGCTTGAAACCATTTCTCAGAAAGATAACTTTAGCTGATAGGTTTTTTGCTTTTGTTTGTCGACTGGCGCGGTTCGCTTTTGTTAAGATGTAGTTCAGATCTTTCGAAGGTTGTTGTGAAAAGCTTGTAAAACCTGTGGTAGACAGCACTTTGAACACCTCATTTTGAGAAAAGGATAATAGGTCTGACCTAATTGGTCTTGAGCTAACAGCCAGTTTGAGTGGGGTTGAGACAAAGTGGATGTCTGCTGTTTGAAAACATCTCGGGTTTCAAAAGTCTTACACAGCCCATGCAAATCCCTTTTTATCGCTCACTGCTGAAGGTGTTTTGTCTTTGTTTGCAGCATTAGAAAAATATCAGGAGTAGATGTTATACTCTTTTTTTTCTTTTTCTTTTTGTAAAGAAGTCATTGGGTTTTCACCTACAAATGATCATTTGGAGTTGATCGGATTCAAGATGGCTGCCACAACAAAGTGATCTTTCAAACACAAAAACAGATGTTGAGCTATGGTAGTAGCTGACAGCCTGTCACAACACATACTCCTGATGATGCAGATGATTGCACGTTATTACCAAGGTTTGACCAAAATGTTTAAAACTCCTGCTTCTAGGGCTGTGTATTGGCAAGAATTTGGCGATATGATACATATCACGACAGAGGGGTCACGATACGATATATCCCGATATATTGCGATACTATGAGCAAGGCGATATATTGCGATTTTTTTTGTCCAAAAATTCTATTAAATAAAAACCTCTTACAGGGGAAAAAAAAAAAAGAAAAACCAAAATTCATTGCCTCAGAAAATTCTAATATTACATAGACATACCTTTGATTCATTTAGCTGTGTTCTGCTTTGTATGTATTTTATTT
>NW_013954660.1:19131-20630 GCF_001266775.1 Austrofundulus limnaeus
CACAAATTCTCCTAAATCACTCGTACGCACAACTTAAGAACAAATCTGTGCGTACGAACGGTTCTTGCATGAGGCCCAATGTTTTAACACGTCCTCTTTTAATCACTGAAAAGTACTGCGACTGACTGAATGTGAAATAAATAAGAGAGTTGTACTCCCTGTTGGATTGTGGTCCATCTTGAATTCTGAAATATTCCACCTTTCRGACAGGAAATTCCCACTGGAGTGGTGTTCCAGTTTAAACTTACCACTTATAAGTAGGGAAATTCCCACTTCCCAGTACAACTGGGCCAAAGCAAAGGCAGCCACCGCATGTTGGAGATGCACAGGATTCTGAAGWAGCAGGTGAAATTCACTGTGTAAAACTTTTGTTTCATTGCATTCTCGTCAGCTGCTTTTTGAACCCTGTGCACCTCCACCCAGTGGTGGGAGGCCATCATTTTGTGAGTAAAATAATCAACATGCATCATGGGAGATGTAGTTTACGGGTAATGCTGGTTTAAAGCAGCATACCCTTATTTTAAGACAGTACATTTTTTAAGCTCTTGTGGGCCACATTTGGCCTGCAGGCCTTGAGTTTTTCTGACCTTGCCTGGTTTCAGAAAACCATTTGCATAGGTTTTCTAAAATCGGAAACAAGAGCAGAGAATTTCTTAGGGTTACTCTTTTACTTCCTTCTTAGAATTAGCTGCAGTTTTTTATTTTTTAATTCAGCAAAGATGTCTGGTAAAGGCTAATACTGCACTTGTTGCAATACGTTTTGAAAAAAAAACAGCAAAAAATAATATTTGACTCATGAGTATTTGTAATAGATCTAAGACATGTTTGAATTTCCTTTTGATTTTTTTAACAGCTTACCGCTATATATAATCTGAATGTAGACTGAAAAACGCAGTAATCTGACAATGAATGCCATAACACAGGCTGTAATCATGTGGAAAGGTTTTACTAAGACTTACTGTAAATGAACAGAAGGTGCATACATAATTAGATATGTGTATTACATCCGACTTGATTCCAGAAATTTTAGAACTCTTCGTGAATAAAAAACAACACATGCATAAAAACAAAATGTGAATTGTTTTAAAATGATTGAAAATCTTATAAAGACATCATGTAAATGTTGAAACAGAAATATATTAAATGGTTTCTGGATAAATACTTCATTTTGTAAGCATTTGGTGTAAATAGAAAATATTGGGTCACTATTTAAAAAAAAAAGGTTTCTTAATGCAATTATAATTTATATGCAAATAATTCAAACCTTAATGTGAACAGTCCTGGAGAGATTTTGTTTGTTAAACCTGAACTTGCACTGACTGCACCTACAAACAATGCTCTAAAATTGATCTCTGCTTGTAGAGTTTTGTAAACAAACATGAGAAAAACCTTCCAGATTAAACTTATTTTACTGCACATTATTTCTGTGTGAGTTTGTTACCTCTGCAGCAGCCACAGATGTCAGCCTCACTCTGAAAAAGGCAAATTTATTTATTTAT
>NW_013954660.1:20658-20982 GCF_001266775.1 Austrofundulus limnaeus
TGTGTGTGTGTGTGTGTGTGTGTGTGTGCGTGTGTGTGTGTGTGAAGAAATCATAACAGATACTGAGATGGAGTAGTTTTACAGTTTTACTTCCTCTTAAGTGCGTGCTTGAGCTTGTAGCGATTTGAACGTTGATCAGCAACAGAATCTGACTTTCAGTCACACTTTACCAACGACACATAATCTGAAAGACTTCAGCTTGGTTCAGTTCCGTTTATTTCATCACGTCTGATAATATTTGTTCCCTTCTGTGTTGAAAACATCCCAGAATGACCATTTACACAACATTAATGAGTGCAGCCTACCCCGGGAGGTACTTTACAG
>NW_013954660.1:21982-22731 GCF_001266775.1 Austrofundulus limnaeus
ATCTAGAACTAGAATATGTTGTACTTAAAGCATTGGTATTATTTTTATATTAACTACAAAATATTACACCACAGTGTGGATGTGAGACCCTCTAATCCCAGCTAGATGATGCAACACTGTCAATCAAACAGCAGTATCTGTGACAAGGTTATCTTTCAAAGTAAAGAGTATTGATTTTGGAAGCAATATTCTACGAACCTTGGAAACAAAAAATAAATATGGATAAAGGTATAGTTTTTAAAAAATAAATTATTAGTGTTTTTAAAAACTAACACACCATGCTGTCAATATGCTCGTAATGTTTCCTCAGTCACTTGTTTTTGTTTAATTAATTTTAATTTGTTAACTAGTAGACACATGCTTATTTTAAAACACTGCTTAAATCACAAGTTACAAAATAACTGGAACGATTCAAATTAAGTTATATGAGAAACTACGGAAAAAAAACTGAACAAATGAACTGATAAAAACTTGAGTCAAACTATTGTAAGACAAAATGAATTTTGTTGAGAGAAGTACAGAGAATAAATTTAATTGGTTGACAATCTAACTGAAACAATAAGTAAGTTTTGATCCTTTTTACAAAAGAAATTAAAATGTGGCAGTTCTGCTTTATTATCTGAAATAGTTTACGTTCGACTCCACACTGTACCACTAGGTGGCGGTGATGCACACTGTCGTTGTTTGCAACCACCTAAAAAAGAGGATGAAGAAGAAGAGGGCGTGGCCGTCGCTCAGTTTTTTTTTTT
>NW_013954661.1:0-560 GCF_001266775.1 Austrofundulus limnaeus
CCTCCTCATTAACTAACCAACACCTCCCTCCTCATTAACTAACCAACACCTCCCTCCTAACTAACTAACCAACACCTCCCTCCTAACTAACTAACTAACCAACACCTCCCTCCTCATTAACTAACCAAAACCTCCTTCCTCATTAACTAACCAACACCTCTCTCCTCATTAACTAACCAACAGCTCCTTCCTCATTAACTAACCAATACCTCCCTCCTTACTAACTAACTAACCAACACCTCCCTCCTCATTAACTAACCAACACCTCCTTCCTCATTAACTAACCAACACCTCCCTCCTCATTAACTAACCAACACCTCCTTCCTCATTAACTAACCAACACCTCCCTCCTCATTAACTGACCAACACCTCCCTCCTCATTAACTAACCAACACCTCCCTCCTAACTAACTAACCAACACCTCCCTCCTCATTAACTAACCAACACCTCCTTCCTCATTAACTAACCAACACCTCCCTCCCTCCTAACTGACCAACACCTCCCTCCTCATTAACTAACCAACACCTCCCTCCTAACTAACTAACCAACACCTCCCTCCT
>NW_013954661.1:1560-2711 GCF_001266775.1 Austrofundulus limnaeus
ACACACACACACACACACACACACACACACACACACACACACACCCTCCTGAGGTTAGTATGAATTATTCAGACTCTGAGGTCAACTCTGCAGAGCTCAGCACACAGCCTCCTTCAGAGGACCGAAACCATCAGCTGCTGCAGAGCCCACATCCAGACCCTCCACACCCACATCCAGACACCCCAGACCCTCCAGATCCACGTCCAGACCCTCCAGACCCACGTCCAGACCCCCAGACCCTCCAGACCCACGTCCAGACCCCTCAGACCCACATCCAGACACCCCAGACCCACGTCCAGACCCCTCAGACCCACATCCAGACACCCCAGACCCTCCAGACCCACATTCAGACCATCCAGACACCCCAGACCCACATCTAGACACCCCAGACCCTCCAGACCCACATACAGACCCCCAGACCCACATCCAGACCCCTCAGACCAACATCCAGACACCCCAGACCCTCCAGACCCACATTCAGACCATCCAGACCCCCCAGACCCACATCCAGACACCCCAGACCCTCCAGACCCACATACAGACCCCCCAGACCCACATCCAGACCCCTCAGACCAACATCCAGACACCCCAGACCCACATCCAGACCCCACAGACCAACATCCAGACCCTCCAGACCCACATCCAAACACCCCAGACCCTCCAGACCCACATCCAGACCCTCCAGACCCACATCCAGACCCCCAGACCCACATCCAGACCCCCCAGACCCACATCCAGACCCCTTAGACCGACATCCAGACACCCCAGACCCACATCCAGACCCTCCAGACCCTCCAGACCCACATCCAGACCTCCCAGACCCACATCCAGACCCCTCAGACCAACATCCAGACCCCCCAGACCCACATCCAAACCCTCCAGACCCACATCCAAACCCTCCAGACCCACATCCAGATCCCCCAGACCCACATCCAGACTCTCTAGGTTCAGCTACAGACCCCCCGGATCCAGGTGTTCTTTATGTCATTCAGATGCTCCTCATGTGTTTCTCAGGTGTTTCTCAGGTGGTTCTCAGGTGTTTCTCAGGTGTTACTCAGGTGTTTCTCATGTGTTACTCAGGTGTTTCTCAGGTGTTACTCAGGTGTTTCTCAGGTGTCTCTCATATGTCTCTCAGGTGTTACTCAGGTGTT
>NW_013954661.1:3711-5262 GCF_001266775.1 Austrofundulus limnaeus
CAGTCTTTATAATGGATACTCCTGTCTCTATTATAAACACATCTGTCTTTATTATAAACACACATGTCTCTATTATAAACACACCTGTCTTTATTATAAACACACCTGTCTCTATTATAAAAAACCTGTCTCTATTATAAACATATCAGTCTTTATAATGGATACTCCTGTCTCTATTATAAACACATCTGTCTTTATTATAAACACACATGTCTCTATTATAAACACACCTGCCTTTATTATAAACACACCTGTCTTTAATATCAGCACTTCTGTCTCTATTATAAACACATGTCTTTATTATAAACACATCTGTCTTTATTATAAACACATGTCTCTATTATAAACACACCTGTCTTTATTATGGATACACCTGTCTTTATTATAAACACATGTCTTTATTATGATTACACCTGTCTTTATTATAAACACACCTGTCTTTATTATAAACACATCTGTCTCTATTATAAACATGTCTTTATTATAAACACATCTTTATTATGAACACACCTGTATTTATTATAAACACATGTCTTTATTACGAACACACCTGTCTTTATTATAAAATGTTGTTAAAACATGTTTCAGTTGATTCTATCAGTTTGAATCTGTAGAAAGTCTTGTCACGTGACTGAATCAAAAAGGTGCAAAAAAGGTGAATATAAACTCAGTAATGATTATAAAACAACCTTAATCTTAAATCTTAAAAAAGACTCAATCAACAGTAGAACATAAAATTACCAGTATATCACTATCTTACATACACAACAACAACAAAAACAAGAACGTTAAAAAAATAATCTGGTGTTTATTTTCTCGGTGAAGCGCTTTTATTTTGAAGATATAATACTTCCGGCCGTGTTACCTATGCGCACCTTGACGCAGCTTTGATGGTCAGTCGGCATGACAACGCGCTCTCGGGGGCAAACGAGGAACAGCTGAGAGGCTTGAGGATGGCAGCAGAAAATGTCCAGTAACGGAACCAGCTCCGGAACCGTGCCCCGGAGCGGCTTGGTCCAGCTCCCCGCCATGATGGAGAGAGCTCGGCCGGCCACGGTGAAGGTGTCCGCGGTGAGCCTCGCGCTCAGCACGCTGTCCCTCTTACTGCTGGTCACCGCCATCTCCACCGACCACTGGTACGAAACCGACACCCGCAAACACAAGCAGAACTGCGACGGTTCCGAATCGAACGACCAGAAGAACCGGGAGATGCCCATCTACCACCTGCCCCTGCTGGACTCCGGGCCCCGGCAGCGGGACGTGGCGCTGATGAAGCCGGTTCATGTGGGCAGCAGGGAGGAGGAGCTGCTGGAAAACTGGAGGGCCATTCTGGGGATGGGGATCCTGGAGACCGAGTGCGGCAGGCCGCTCTTCTCCACCCACTCCGGACTCTGGAGGAAGTGCTACTTCAAGAGTCTGGACCCAGACATCGACAAGCTCATCGACCGAGGTGTGCGCGCGTGCACGCGTTCACTTGCATGGATGGATGGATGGATGGATGGATGGATGGATGGATGGATGGATGGATGGATGGATGGATGGATGGATGGA
>NW_013954661.1:6040-6514 GCF_001266775.1 Austrofundulus limnaeus
ACATGTGACAGACAGATGTTGTTGCAGGTGACTGACAGATGTTTCATGTGACAGACAGATGTTGTTGCAGGTGACTGACAGATGTTTCATGTGACAGACAGATGTTGTTGCAGGTGACTGACAGATGTTTCATGTGACTGACAGATGTTACATGTGACAGACAGATGTTACATGTGACAGACAGATGTTACATGTGACAGACAGATGTTGTTGCAGGTGACTGACAGATGTTTCATGTGACAGACAGATGTTACATGTGACAGACAGATGTTTCATGTGACAGACAGATGTTTCATGTGACAGACAGATTTTACATGTGACTGACAGATGTTACATGTGACAGACAGATGTTACATGTGACTGACAGATGTTTCATGTGACAGACAGATGTTACATGTGACAGACAGATGTTACATGTGACAGACAGATGTTACATGTGACAGACAGATGTTGTTGCAGGTGACTGACAGATGT
>NW_013954661.1:7213-8716 GCF_001266775.1 Austrofundulus limnaeus
GTTACATATGACTGACAGATGATGTTACATGTGACTGACAGATGTTACATATGACTGACAGATGATGTTACATGTGACTGACAGATGTTGTTACATATGACTGACAGATGTTACGTATGACTGACAGATGTTGTTACATATGACTGACAGATGTTACGTATGACTGACAGATGATGTTACATGTGACTGACAGATGTTACATATGACTGACAGATGATGTTACATGTGACTGACAGATGTTGTTACATGTGACTGACAGATGTTACATATGACTGACAGGTGTTACATATGACTGACAGATGATGTTACATATGACTGACAGATGTTACATATGACTGACAGATGATGTTACATGTGACTGACAGATGTTACAAATGACTGACAGATGATGTTACGCGTGACTGACAGATGATGTTACATGTGACTGACAGATGATGTTACGCGTGACTGACAGATGTTGTTACATGTGACTGACAGATGATGTTACGCATGACTGACAGATGTTACATGTGACTGACAGATGATGTTATGCGTGACTGACAGATGATGTTACATGTGACTGACAGATGTTACATATGACTGACAGATGTTGTTACAGGTGACTGACAGATGATGTTACACGTGACTGACAGATGTTACATATGACTGACAGATGTTACATGTGACTGACAGATAAATTTACATGTGATTGACAGATGTTACATATAACCAGTGGTGGGCAGTGCTGATCCAAAATTTAGTTCCACAACTTTTAAAGCACTTATGTAAATATTTAGGTTTGCAACCTCAAAAGCGCTTATGTCATAGAAAATCTAGCAGAAGCTAATATTTAAGCGCAAGTTCAATTTGNACATGTGACTGACAGGTGTTACATGTGACTGACATGTTACACGTGACAGACAGATGTTGTTACATGTGACTGACAGATGTTACATGTGACTGACATGTTACACGTGACAGACAGATGTTGTTACATGTGACTGACAGATGTTACATGTGACTGACAGATGTTACATGTGACTGACAGATGTTAAATGTGACTGACATATGTTACATGTGACTGACAGATGTTTCATGTGACAGACAGATGTTGTTACATGTTACTGACAGATGTTACATGTGACTGACAGATGTTACACGTGACTGACAGATGTTACACGTGACTGACAGATGTTACATGTGACTGATAGATGATGTTACATGTGACTGACAGATATTGTTACATTTGACTGACAGATTATGTTACATATGACTGACAGATGTTACATATGACTGACAGATGATGTTACATATGACTGACAGATGTTACATATGACTGACAGATGTTACATATGACTGACAGATGTTGTTACATATGACTGACAGATGTTACATATGACTGACAGATGTTGTTACATGTGACTGACAGATGTTACATATGACTGACAGATGTTACATATGACTGACAGATGTTACATATGACTGACAGATGTTGTTACATATGACTGACAGATGTTGTTACAT
>NW_013954661.1:9401-9923 GCF_001266775.1 Austrofundulus limnaeus
TTGACTCCAGGTGTATTGACTCCAGGTGTATTGAGTCCAGGTATATTGACTCCAGGTGTATTGACTCCAGGTGTATTGAGTCCAGGTATATTGACTCCAGGTGTATTGACTCCAGGTGTAGTGACTCCAGGTGTAGTGACTCCAGGTGTAGTGACTCCAGGTGTATTGACTCCAGGTGTAGTGACTCCAGGTGTATTGACTTTAGGTGTAGTGACTCCAGGTGTATTGACTCCAGGTGTATTGACTCCAGGTGTATTGACTCCAGGTGTAGTGACTCCAGGTGTATTGACTCCAGGTGTATTGACTCCAGGTGTAGTGACTCCAGGTGTATTGACTCCAGGTGTATTGACTTTAGGTGTAGTGACTCCAGGTGTATTGACTCCAGGTGTATTGACTTTAGGTGTAGTGACTCCAGGTGTATTGACTTTAGGTGTATTGACTCCAGGTGTATTGACTCCAGGTGTATTGAGTCCAGGTGTATTGAGTCCAGGTGTATTGACTCCAGGTGTATTGAGTCCAGGT
>NW_013954661.1:10263-12845 GCF_001266775.1 Austrofundulus limnaeus
ATCTAAGACTGGTCATGTGATTTAAGACTGGTCATGTGATCCAAGACTGGTCATGTGATTTAAGACTGGTCATGTGATCCAAGACTGGTCATGTGATCCACGACTGATCATGTGATTCGCGACTGGTCATGTGATCTAAGACGGGTCATGTGATTTAAGACTGGTCATGTGATCTAAGACTGGTCCACGACTGGTCATGCGATCCACGGCTGGTCATATGATCCAAGACTGGTCATGTGATCCATGATTGGTCATGTGATCCACGACTGGTCATGTGATCTAAGACTGGTCATGTGATCCACGAGTGGTCGTGATCTAAGACTGGTCATGTGATCCACAACTGGTCATGTGATCTAGACTGGTCATGTGATCCACGGCTGGTCATGTGATCTGAGACTGGTCATATGGTCCACGACTAGTCGTGATCTTGTGATCCACGGCTGGTCATGTGATCTAAGACTGTCATGTGATCCACGACTGGTCGTGATCCACGGCTGGTCATGTGATCTGAGACTGGTCATGTGATCCACGACTAGTCGTGATCTTGTGATCCACGACTGGTCATGTGATTTAAGACTGGTCATGTGATCTAAGTCTGGTCTTGTGATCCAATGGCTGGTCATGTGATCTAAGACTGTCATGTGATCCACGACTGGTCGTGATCCACGGCTGGTCATGTGATCTGAGACTGGTCATGTGATCCACGACTAGTCGTGATCTAAGACTGGTCATGTGATCCACGACTGGTCATGTGATCCATGGCTGGTCATGTGATCTAAGACTGGTCATGTGATCCACGACTGGTCGTGATCTAAGACTGGTCATGTGATCCACGACTGGTCGTGATCTAAGACTGGTCATGTGATCCACGACTGGTCATGTGATCCACGGCTGGTCATGTGATCTGAGACTGGTCATGTGATCCACGACTAGTCGTGATCTTGTGATCCACGACTGGTCATGTGATTTAAGACTGGTCATGTGATCTAAGTCTGGTCTTGTGATCCAATGGCTGGTCATGTGATCTAAGACTGTCATGTGATCCACGACTGGTCGTGATCCACGGCTGGTCATGTGATCTGAGACTGGTCATGTGATCCACGACTAGTCGTGATCTTGTGATCCACGACTGGTCATGTGATTTAAGACTGGTCATGTGATCTAAGTCTGGTCTTGTGATCCATGACTGGTCATGTGATCTAAGACTGGTCATGTGATCCACGACTGGTCGTGTGATCCAAGACTGGTCATGTGATCCACGACTGGTCGTGTGATCCAAGACTGGTCATGTGATCCACGACTNGTACTGCTTTTTAATTTTAGAAAGTGCAAATCTGCTTATAAATTGTAAAAATTAGTAAGACGGCAAAAGCACAAATAAAATACTTAGGTCCGCAATTAGCGGATTTGCGCTTTAGTGGACTGGTGCCACCACTGCATATGACTGACAGATGCTGATACAGGTATAAGTTTTTCTGCAGCATCTGTCCAACACACAGTTGTTAGTGGTATGGATGATGTCACAGCGACTGTAATGCATTCTGGGTAAATAGAGTCAAGCATGTTTCTGACAGGCTTGATCAATAATATTGATTCAGGCTTTTCAGAACAAACAGCAAGATAAATGGGTCCAGTTTTGAGCTTGTTTTAGTTTTCTGAGAAACTCTCTTCAGGTTAGGAGATTCTGATTGATCGAAATAAAAACACAAATGTTGAATCAAATTTGGTTTTAAAACGTTTTCTAACAGTTTTTCACACAGATGTATTTTAGTGGTTCAAGTTTTTATTCTGGTTTCACTCTGGTTTCATCCTGTTTTTTGTTTCTATGTTTAAAGTTCCAAACTTAGTTTTTATCTGGTTTTTAACTGGTTGTAGATTAGATATTTCTTGGTTTCTGACTGTGCCTTTTATCACTGAGGTGTAGGTGCACAATCATGTCTTGGCCTGAAGATCTGTTCTCACATGCTGAGCTATGCATCAGAGAGAGGTTGTTTGTTTTTTCTTCAGAGGTCTTTTCTTGCTGCACTGAACGGGGCTTTTGTGAAGTCAGTGAGGAAATCACACCAGAGAACAGAGCAAGGTGAAGACTAAACACAAAAACATTGTCGTCCCATGTGTTGCTGGAGGTGAGCGTTGTGTTGTCTGCAGTTCAGTGCAGTGAGGTAAGTTTGTCTCTGTTGTCTCAGACAAGCTGAAGGTCAAAGAGATGGACTTGTCTTCCAACAGAAGTCAGACCGCACATCAGATTACAGCTGTCCAAATCCTATTATGGTACATTATGTTCCATGTTGTTACACTGCATTAGTTTGGTGCCTGGACCAGATTAGATCAACTGATCCTCACTAAGAGAACCTGCTGCAGCAACAAACACAACAAACACACAAAGAAACAACAAACACATCAAACACAACAAACACACAAAAACAAACACATCAAACACAAAAAACACACAATAACAAACACATCAAACACAACAAACACACAAAGAAACAACAAACACATCAAACACAACAAACACACAAAGAAACAACAAACACATCAAACACAACAAACACACAAAGAAACAACAAACACATCAAACA
>NW_013954661.1:13315-17612 GCF_001266775.1 Austrofundulus limnaeus
TCTTGGAGGAGTAAGATGACTTTTCCCTCTCTCATGCCCTCTGTTTTCTTCCCTGCTTTGCTGCTTGGAGTCTTCTCTACATTTTCATCTGAAACCAGAAATTATGGATTTATTTATTTTGATGGATTTGGTTAGCTGGTCTCTTGATAAATTTTTGGAACAAATTTTTCTTCCATGGGAGGACATGTCGAAGATGGGACCTCTGTTCTTCTCTGTTCTGGATATAAATCTGGATTCTGATCACTGGATTCTACAGATTGGCTTGGTGGTCTCCTGGTGTTCTACAAACAGTGTCAGTGGCTTTTCATCTCCTGGCTGCCTGACCAGTATGAAGGATTGTCGTTCTTTCAGCACTCAGACTTTAGCCTTGAGCGAGCTGGACTTGGTTCTGCTGAGGTTCGTGGGCCAGCTGTGGATCCTGGACTTTGCTGGCCAGATGGAATTGATCTTGGAGAATCTGGGAGCTTGGCTTGGCAGGATTGCCCACATTATTTGTCTGATTGGATTCACCACCTTCAGATGTACCAGCGGACATTAAAGCAGATGGAAAAYTGTTATTGTCTGCCTGCCCAAAAACATGTCTTCTGTTCCCAAACAACTGATTACAGATTTCCCCCCATGTGAAGGTTGTGGAACTAATTTCTCCTAGTGTTTACGTCCATTTGTGGTCCTCCCCCCCACCACCTCTCCCCCTCTCAGTCATCTAATCTGATCTCCTGAAGGTCAATCTGGAGCTGCACAGAATGAACAATTCAACACCAATATTCTGAATTAATGGCTGAACTACGGGTTTTGTTTTTGGGAGGCTGGATTCTTCGGACTCATTCCCTCTAAACTCACTTATTCCTCTGGCTAATAAATATGCTCTTGTTTGTTGAGGTTTTTTTTCATAAAGGTAGTGCGACCCCTGCTGGTTGCTGCATGGCCTGATCACCTGTTCCCCCATGTTTTTGTCATGCATGTCTCTTTAATGGGTGTTCTTTAATGTAATTTCATTGTGCTCCGTACAATGACAAGAAAGGCAACATCAATCAATCAATCAATTCAGTGGTAGTTTGTTTGAGGTAGTTAGCGGGTTCTTCTTTAATGAAACGTTTCATCTCTCCTTTAAGAGACCTTCAGTCTGAGGAGTCTCAGGTGAACTCAGCCTTATAAGCACTGCCTCCAAATGGTGGACAAACAGGTTGGTCACATGCAAAAGATGACCACACTGCTCCAGGGCCTGTCTTCTCCTTCTCTCTGCCTTCTGTGTTTGTGGGGACACTGTCTGCTCTGTGGTACAGAGTCCTGATGATTCCTAACTTGTGTTCCAGTGASTTATGGGAGTCAAAACTCTAATACTGGTCTGTATGGGTAGGTTTGCAATACACGTCCATTTCCAATAATACCACTGGTTCAGGTATGTTGAAGACACCTGGGTTAAAATTAAATCTCAGGAATTCCAACATTTCACTGATCACATCAATTCTGTGGATAAAAATATAAAGTTCACACAAGAAGATGTAAAAGACAGCAGGTTGGTGTTCCTGGACTGTGAGGTCTCAGTTTCTGTTGGAGGACCATTGAAACGGATGTGTCTCTGAGTTGAGTCTTGGACGACGCATATCACTGTTTTGTTCTTGTTTTTTTACTTTCATATTTAGAATTGTTTCACAAGACGTTTTGTCCCCATTTAACTTTTTCAATCTGGAGTTTTGTTACAGAATTATTACTCCAAATTTAATTAGAAATCTAATCCAGAAAGCTGCGTAGCTACTCGTCTGAATAAGTTCTCCCAACAATTAAAATAAGTTCAGGTGGGAGCAGGAGGCATTTTGCTAATTTAATATCTGGATTTTTTTTAATGAGACAACCTGCGGTGAGGGAGAAAAAAGATGACAACTTGGTGCACAAATAACTGATTAAAAGTAACATAACTTAAATAGATTTACAGAAAACATGTTGCAAATTGTAACATTCGTGTTGATAATGAYTTAGGAAATTAATGTTTGCCCCACTCATTTTTATGCTCAGGAGCCGGTAGGGCAGGAATAAAGTTGAAGTCTAGACCATCCAAACTCACAGCACTTTCTTCCAGTTTTCACCTGGCCCACCTAGACCAGGTCCTTGGAAAGATGCAGGCCCTGAATTTGGACACAACCCTGGTTGGTCTTGATTAACCCTGATGCTGGTTAGTCCTCAAGCTGTGATAGATCAAGATCAGTTAGTTGGCGTCAGTTTATTGGTTGTGTGTGTGTGTGTGTGTGTGTGTGTGTGTGTGTGTGTGTGTGTGTGTGTGTTTAGACAGTAAAGGTGTGTCTCATCTGTTTCATCCTGCAGGTATCGCAGATCGTTGCACAGCTGTGAAGTATCACTTCTCTCAGCCAATCAGACTTAGGAACATCCCTTTAAACCTTACCAGAACCATCCAACAGGACGAGTGGCACCTGCTCCGTGATTCCGCACACACACACACACACACACACACACACACACACACACACACACGGATTCATTTTATCCAAACAGTTGTGGGTTCAGGTCAGAGTCAGACTGTTTTACGTTTTAAATACAAAAATTAGAAACTGACTCCAGGAATATTGACTGTGGGTTTGCTAACCCAGGTGTACTGACTAAATATTTGTTAGGATTGTGGTACGATAGAGATTGAGTATAAAATGCAGGCATACACAAGGGTTTGAAAGTAAAAACAATAACTGGTTTATTTATCTAACAAAAGAAAAAGCTGATCTAACTTAAAAAAATGAAGACATTGAAAAACATGAAAAAACTTGGACATGGTTGTGACTTGAAGCTTACAAAAACAGACAATGATCCATTGGGACAAAGATGAAAGAGGACTGGTTAAATACAACTCAGGATGATGGTGGAGTGGGAGCAGCTGGGAGCTGCAGACTTTGGACAGGTGAGAGTGGCAGCCTGGAAAAACACTCACAAGCTGACTGAGGATAAAGTGGAGGAAAGAACACAGGAAACACCAGGAGACAAGACAGGAAATAGAATAATAAAACACAAGACTACCAAACAACAAAACAGACTGGGAAACTATTACATCAAAACAACTATAAAATACTAACCAAGGCTGCAACCATGACAATCTTATTTATTTATTCATTCATTAAATCTGCCCCCTTTCTTTTCCCAAGAATTTATTTAAAACAAAAAACAATATAGGTTTCTTCCAAACAGCAATTCATGTCAACACAAATGTATCATATACAGTATATGCATCAACAAACTAATCTTTACCATTCTCTAACATATATAAACGTTTTAACATCAGTCTCAAGATTATTATGTGTTGATGAGACTATTGATTATTGACTCCAGGTGTCTTGACTCTAGGTGTATTGACTCCAGGTGTATTGACTCCAGGTGTAGTGACTCCAGGTGTAGTGACTCCAGGTGTAGTGACTTTAGGTGTATTGATCTAGGATTCAAGCTTCAGGTGTGTTGACTGCAGGTGTAAACTAAATGCTGCAGCTGTCAGAATGTTTGTCTCTGGTTGCCATGGAAACAGGTCCTGATGGTTATATAATAGGGACTGTTGGGATGCAGGCCGGAGACAGTTACCATAGTAACATTTCCTTTGATTCTGTATTTATCAGCCTCAATCCTGACAGATTAACCTTACATTTCTGTTGTGTGTGTCTGTTTGTCACTCTGTGTCTCTGTGTGTCTCTGGGGGACCCTCAGACCTGCGTCGTATCACGGCGGGCTTCCTGGGCATGGCGGCAGCTGTCCTGCTGTGTGGCAGCATCGTGGTGTCTGTGGGCTTTTTCTGGGAGGAGAGTTTGACTCAGCACGTCTCAGGTCTCCTGTTCCTGATGGCAGGTAACTCACCTGAGGTCTCTTATAAATGGTGTTTATGTACAGAAGAGTTGGACATGTCCCTCATACATGTCTGTCCTCATGTCTGACACCCGGTCCCTGGTATCTGATCCAGTTTCTGGTTTTTAATCTAGTCCTTGTTTCCTGACCCAGTCACTGATATCTGATCCAGTTTATGAATCTGATCTAGTCCTGTTTTTGTGGTAGGGTTGTGTGCAGTTAATAGTCTGAAAAAGTTGAATGTATTATTTTTTGTCACTTTGTGATTGTCGCGGCAAGATGGGCAGAAACACGTTGAAAGGATGTCAAAAAGACAAAAAGTCTTGCGAGTATGGTTGTAAAATCATTTATTAATGGGCAGACAAAGAACAGAAAACAATCAGGAAGTCTGTTGAATGTGGCGGAAAAGCAATGTTATACCTTCAGCTAACATCATGTGACAATGAACAACCAATCACAACCTGCC
>NW_013954661.1:19545-21312 GCF_001266775.1 Austrofundulus limnaeus
GGGATTAATAGGATTAATGTGATTTATAGGATTAATAGGATTAATAGGATTAATGTGATTTATAGGATTAATGGGATTAATAGGATTAATACCAGCAGGCAGACTGGAGGTTTCCTCGGTCAGTCCGCTCCATGCTCCTCTCTGACTAATATTTTAAAAAGTTCTGTAATTCATTCATCATAACTCCAGTTTTACTTGGTCTATCAACACAATTTAAAAACTGATGTAAAGCCTGAAGTCTGTACTTTTGACACAGTTTGGAACAGATTTTTACAGAGAGCAAATCTTTGTCACTAGAGTGATTTAAACTGGTCATATGAGGAGGACATGAGGGTGACCAGGGCCTCCAGGTGATTCATCGTCATATTAATCCTTATCAGCTAAATACCACAATTCATCCTGATTTATTGTTTTGTCAATATTGCCCAACCCTATTTCTGCGGTCTAGTCCTCGGTCTCTGACCCAGTCTCTGGTACTGTATCCAACCAGTTTTTGGACTCTGAAGAACCTTCTTTGCTCTGATCCAGTTTCTGAATCTAATCCAGTACCTGGTTGTGCTTGGTTTCCAGGAATCTTCTGCACCATCTCTCTGTGTACGTATGCAGCCAGTGTGACCTACGACCTCTCCAGGACCCCGCCCTTCATCTACGGTCTTCCATCTGATGTGGACCACGGTTACGGCTGGTCCATTTGCTGCGCCTGGGCCAGTCTGGGTTTCACRGTGGCCGCTGGTTGCCTCGGTACCKCCTTCCCCTTCCTGAGTCGGGCCGGAGGTCTCAGATCCAAAACAGCCCGCGAGTCTTCCGTCTGAAGGACCCGTCAGGCAGCAGAACCAGAACTTTGTTTGGACCCGACTGCAGTCTTCTGGGGTCGGGTTCTGGACTGGATGTTGACACTGGAGCTCACGTGGAGGCACAGAGCTGTTTGTAAAGGCCCGGTCCCTGCTGGACGTCAGACTGGGTCTTCAGGTCTAGATGGCCTTCCAGAGTYCTGCTGACCCGGATCTCTTCAGGGTCAGGTTCTGGTTGTGTTGTAGAGACATCCGGGAGTGACGTCATCGAGCAGTGTTCAACAGTTCATTATCAACATTTAGATTTGAACCTCAGAACTCTGAGAACCTCCAGCTGTTTTATTAAACAACAACAACAACATTGACAACAACAACGTTGACAACAACAACAACACTGTCAACAACAACAACACTGTCAACAACAACAACAACAACAACAACAACAACAACAACAACAACAACATGAATGACAGAAATGATTCCACATGAAGCAGCTGAACTCTGTAAATAAACTCGCTCTGAGTAACGTGGCTGTGCTGGAATGAAAACCTGTAGTTTTTAATCTGTATTTACTGAGTCGTAACCAGATTATATCTGCTGATAACAATCAGTGAGGCGTGGACCCATGTCTGAGTCCACAACAGAACCAGAACCTGGTTTTAATGTCGTGGCCCCTGAGGGCCTGAAGRTCAYGACCATCCAGTYCTGACTTCCAGAGGTTTCTACARATTCTAATAATCTGTTGATCAGCTGATGAAGACTCAGAGTTTCTCAGCTCTGTTGTCACAAACTTACAACACAATTAAAACCATGATTTATTTTGTTATTTAAGATTTATTCATTTCATTAAAAGCTAAATAAATTCTATATAAAATGAAGAAAAAATACAAATCACAAATAAAATAAAATGAAATGAAAGGCAGCAGATAGCAAATATCTGCCCCTTTTCCCCAAGAATAAATTCAAACAATAGTAA
>NW_013954661.1:21466-23911 GCF_001266775.1 Austrofundulus limnaeus
GTATTATATAACATAAACAGAGCTTTATCATTAAATAACTCTTACTTTATACAGTACTGCAATAGATGTATCTATTTTTATTCTTCGATTAAAACTTCACCTCACTGACTTTACAGATCTCAACACCATCGACTCTAATGGAACATCAGCAGTTCTCTTTCTGTTGATGAGTAGTTAGTTTTATCTAAATTTAATGATAATTTATTAAGTTTAAACCAATTTTCACAAATTCTGTTTGCATCATCTCCAACATCCTCTTTTATATATTTACCCAAACAAATAAATGTAGAATCATC
The DNA here is from genome assembly GCF_001266775.1 of Austrofundulus limnaeus. Lineage (NCBI taxonomy): Eukaryota > Metazoa > Chordata > Actinopteri > Cyprinodontiformes > Rivulidae > Austrofundulus > Austrofundulus limnaeus. The sequence goes on from NW_013954661.1 coordinate 21,763, forward strand.
TGCAAATAAAACACATTTAAACACATTTACCAAATCATTCACATACAAAATAAACAACTTTGGTCCAAGTACAGAACCCTGAGGAACTCCACATGTGATGTTACAGATTTCAGATCTTACATAATTCATTTGAACAAACTGTTTCCTGTTTTTCAAATAATTAGATATCCACTGTAGTGCTGGTCCTCTAATGCCATATTTATTTAACTTTTCAAGAAGAATATTGTGGTCATTGGTGCCAAAGGCTTTCTTTAAATCAACATAAATACTAAAAAAATACTGTTTTTGATCAACAGCTGTTGTTTTTTGTTCTATTAATTCCGTGAGAGCCATTGATGTAGAGTTATTGGTTCTAAACCCATAAATTGATCTAATCTGGTCACAAATAATYGCTCTAAAATTTTCAACAAAATAAAAAGGCTAAAACTGATAAAAAAACACAAATCCACATTTCTGATGTAACTCAAGCTGAACTTGAATTAAAAGGCAGTGAAAAAACGGTGAGTTTTCACCTGTGATTTAAAAGACTGAACAGACTCTGCAGTAAGAATCTGAAGAGGCGAGTGCTCCAGAGTTCAGGGGTCCAAGCCCCTCTGTACTTCAGTTTAGCCTCTGAGGCACTAAAAGGTGCTCAGTTCTCTGTTCGTGTTAGAAAAGAGCCAATAAATAAAAAATAACTGGGAGCCARACCATTTCAAACTTTAAAAGTAAGTAAAAGAATTTTAAAGTCAGTGTGGAAACAARCAGGCAGCCAGCTTAGTTCAGCTAAAACCGGATCGATGTGGTCCTGCAGGTCCTGCCTCCTGGGTTCTGGACTAACTGCAGACCATTGTACCAAACCAACAGAGAAAGAGTTGCAATAGTCCAAATGCAAATTACAAAATGATTCCAGCACTTTTTTTCTACTTCCTTTTTAAAAAATAAAGCGTTAAAGAGATGACTCCAATAAATGAAGCAGGTCCTCTGGATGGGTTCTCCTGGAGGAGAGATGACACGTTTCATTAAAGAAGAGCAGTCCAGGGGACCTGCTTCATGTTTGTGGACTTTTCTACCTGGATTACGGAGATGCATCAGGAGATTAATGAAGGTTCTGAAAACCAGAATATTCAGCTGTGAGATTAAATCATTCGGAGTCATTTYTGTCATTTATGTTTTATAAACATCCTGAGAACGGCTCCTCCAGGTGTTTTATTTTAAAATAATCAGTTTGGTGTTCAGATGACTTGGTTCACTTCACCTGATTGGTGGAAGGAAACCTTTGTATTTACCTGTGGAAGTGTTGTTTTGAGGATCACCTGTGCTCACCTGACTTTTCAGCTCTAGAACATTCCAGAGCTCCTCTGTAAATTTGGTTCTGATCAACATCTGAGGATGGATCAGAAGGTTTTAGCTGGCCTGCCTGCTGATGCTTTTAGCAACAACTGGACCTGATTGTCTGGACTCAGAACCATCTGTAGGCTGCAGCCCAGCTCCTGGACTGGACCTCAGCAGGACTTCCTGTGTTTCATCTTCCTCAGCAGCATGTTGAAGTCACACTAATGTTCTGATCTCATTGTGTGGTGTTCAGGGTCAGGTCTGAGCTGAGCTCGTGTCAGTAAAAGATGAGCACACATTTCTTCATTAAGGTGTACCAACCCTGAGGACTCCTGTCTGAACTCAAAGAATGACTTTAGATCAATACAGGACCACAGACCTGGATATCAGTGTCAGCAGATCCAAAAGATCTGAGATTCCCCTCAATTCAGATGTGCAGGACTGGTCATGTGATCCACGACTGGTCATGTGATCTAAGACTGTTCATGTGATCCACGACTGGTCATGTGATCCAAGACTGGTCATGTGATCCACGACTGGTCATGTGATCCACGACTGGTCATGTGATCTAAGACTGGTCATGTGATCCAAGACTGGTCATGTGATCCAAGACTGGTCATGTGATCCAAGACTGGTCATGTGCTCTAAGACTGGTCATGTGATCCAAGACTGGTCCACGACTGGTCATGTGATCTAAGACTGGTCATGTGATCTAAGACTGGTCATGTGATCCAAGACTGGTCCACGACTGGTCATGGGATCTAAGACTGGTCATGTGATCCAAGACTGGTCCACGACTGGTCATGGATCCACGGCTGGTCGTATGATCCAAGAC
>NW_013954661.1:24911-27171 GCF_001266775.1 Austrofundulus limnaeus
GGGGGGCGGGGTGTCATGCAAAAGGGACTTTTTTTTTAAATCTTTCATATTCTAATGTCATCTGATCATAAACAGGCCCAGAGTGTTGCTTTGACTCATTCATGTTGGAGAAATCCTTGAATCTCCTGTGGCAGCCATGTGGAGCTGCCTAAACGCTTGCTGCTACAAGGCTCCGCCTATTAGTACGTAGCTCCTCCCTGGAGCTGAGTCTGTAGCCAAGCTCTCACCCCACAGAGCCAAGTAGGGGTCTCTGCAGACGAGTGGGCATTTCCAAAGGAAGGCAGTTCTTAAGAGAAACACCTGATTGGACGAGCACAAAGGGGGCATGACCAAAGAAGTCTACCTGATTGGACGAGCAAAAATAGGCATTACTGAAGCACACCACCTGATTGGATGATCGGTGCTTCGGCATTTCTTTATATTATTAGCTTACTTTCTACCCTAGCCTCGGACTTTCATTTTTATTTTCAATACATTTAGTTTTACAAACTTGCTCTTGGAAATAATAACAGCCCACAGGTTAGCTGCTGGTATTGTTTATATGAAGACGCAGACAGTGTCGGACCCAATGTCTTCATTCATTGTTTCCACTTCTCTTAACAAAGAGCTCCAGGTTGTATTTCAAAATAAGAGCAACATCACTCTGTAGTGTTTTTTTTAGACATTTAGAAATAGGGAGAACAAAATGTTTGGTTTTAATGATACATTGTGGTTTCATTAAAAAAAACAAAAGCAGTTTTGGTTACTAAAATTATTGTGAAAGTAGTTAAAGTCAAAAGTGAAAGAAAAACTAAAGAGAAGAACCAAAAATCCAAGTAGCCAATCAGTGTTTATGCTTCAGATACACCTACTCTTGTGACACCGTTACTTTGAGTCTGCAGGGAACCACTTCTCTATGAAAGGTTGTAAACAGCATGAAGCAATGTTAAGACATGCTGAAGTGGGAGTGTTGGAAATGGTAGGAGGTTCTTAAAGAGGCAAAGGTCAGTTTCAAGGTATTTAGAAAGACYATGATGGAAAATATTGATTGATTTTTGATTTGACAGCTTTTTATAACAGCAGAAGTTAACAGAGTTTCTGGATTGTGGTTCAGAACTGAACTRTGTGGAAAATACACAATACTCCTGCTTTAAAAATGTTTGGATTCTGATTTTCTCCTTGAGAAAATACCTCAGGCTGTTATCCTCCAGGACCAGGTCCCATTCTGTCAGGACATCAGACATGTTTCTTCTGAAAGCTTTGTCAGCTCTGTTCTCAGAGCTCCACAGTTTCTGTCTTCTGTCATTTCTCTGCCCCGTCAATTAGTTTTGCTCTTAAAGTTATATTCTTAAGACTTTAATATGCTATTAAAACATATTACTGTCAATTAAAAGTCTGAAAAAGCCCTATAAGAACCGCCTGATACCCATCAGATCTTTAGCTTTGCTGCTGCCCCCTGCTGGACCCTGAAGGGGTGTGTTTGGTCCTCTAATGTCATTCTGACGTTCAGCTGTAAATAAATGATGTGAACTCCGTCACACAGGTTTGGTTTTCTTTAAAACATTCACCTTTCTGTTCTGGTTTTAGTAAAAAAAGGATTTAAAGATTGTTGAACTTGTCTTTAGGACCAACACCAGACTGGGCACAGGACTAATGGGACACCGTGGGACACACACCAGATTTCAAGCATTAAACTTGGACTAATATTAGGGACTAACAAAGTGTTGTTGAACAGTTCTTTTATTNGACTGGTCATGTGATTTAAGACTGGTCATGTGATCCACGACTGGTCATGTGATCCAGTTATCATGAAATTAAAAGACTGGACTGTTTGTTGAATCATGTTTGGACCTGCTGACCCTGTGGTTCCTGTTCTGAATTATTCTTGACCACATGTCTGGTTCTGATATGATCAGAACCTCCTGGTCCTGCTGGACCCCACTGGTTGTCAGATATTCTTTTACATTAATTTCCAGCATTAATTCATTTGGTTCCTTTTTCTGGTTGGACCTAGTCTGATCCAGTATAAGTGGTCCTTAGTCCTGTTCCCCAGGTCCTTCAGTTCTCAGGATCCTCAATCCGACAGGTCTTAAACATTTCTGATCATCAGATTTGATAGAAATAAATGAGTCATTAACAGGCTTTGGTAGAACTGGGTGACATTCAGGTGTGTAGGAGCAGAAACATTCAGAACCTGCAGAACTGAAGGTAGGAAGGACCAGAGTTAAGACCACGGTCTTACAGCCACTCACTTTTATTTATTTATTTATTTATTTATTTA
>NW_013954661.1:28171-29697 GCF_001266775.1 Austrofundulus limnaeus
TATTTAAACATTGTATTCAATGAATGAGGCATGAATAAAATAAACCACAATTTAAAATCTTCTCCAATGAAACAAATCAGACAAACAAATCAAAACAAACCAGTTTAAACAGATTAAAAACCTTCTGATGTAGGACCGCCGCCGGCCGCGCGCACAGAGGCGCGCCCCTCGACCATCTACGTCARAATCTGCGGACCGCGCATGCGCAGCTCGGCACCGTGTTTGATATCGTCACAGCCACAACAACAGCCGTGGAGAGCTCCGTGAGTGTCCCCCTGCCCGGGCCCGGAACCGGAGCTTGACACATACACGGTCCGGGCCACAGACCCAGAGGACCCGCAGGTGAGGAGCCAAACCCGCAGAACCCGCACAGACCTCCGGTAACCATCAGCCAGTCCCACCGCTGCCCACTGTMCAACCGGACCGAACCCTACCCTGTTGTCGGCGGGTAGCCAGATGCTAACAGGCTAATAGCACCATGCCCAGCTCCTGCTGAACCGAGCTGGAGGTCCGAACGGTCTGCCGCGAGCCGGAGCGTCTCTGGACAGCCCGAGGATGTTCGYAGTGACGCCCGCAGCCGCGGAGCATCGACCCGGCTCCTCCCAGACCGCTGGGCCCGGACAGGCCCGCGGAGCSTACATGTAAACCGGCTGACCGAGCCACAGAGTCCGGCTCCGGAGCTCCAGACCTGGGTCCAGAGCCGCAGCCATGCAGGCCGCGCAGCCGCAGTACGACTTCTTCAGCGAGGAGAACCACGGCAAGTGGAGAGGCCTGCTGGTTCCGTCCCTGGAGAAGGTACCGGTCCACCAGAACCTTCATWCGCCTAAAGGTTCTGTTCCTAGAGAAGGTCCAGCTCCAGCAGAACCTTCATACGCCTGCTGGTTCTGGTTCTGGTTCTATTCCTGCTGATGTTTTTGTTCATGTGTTTTAGTTTCATCCAAGCTCTAACAAAAAACCTGATCCTGGTCCACAGTCTGCTGAGGACCAGGATCACTAACCTAACCTGGTCCTGTTCAGGTAAATACTGTTGGTGGGTCAGAGGTCAGGGTTAGACTCAGTTGTGTACCTGTGAGGTCAGACTCAGGTGTGTACCTGTGAGGTCAGACTCAGGTGTGTACCTGTGAGGTCAGACTCAGGTGTGTACCTGTGAGGTCAGACTCAGGTGTGTACCTGTGAGGTCAGACTCAGGTGTGTACCTGTGAGGTCAGACTCAGGTGTGTACCTGTGAGGGTAGACTCAGGTGTGTACCTGTGAGGTTAGACTCAGGTGTGTACCTGTGAGGTTAGACTCAGGTGTGTACCTGTGAGGTCAGACTCAGGTGTGTACCTCACACTCAGGTGTGTACCTGTGAGGTCAGACTCAGTTGTGTACCTGTGAGGTCAGACTCAGGTGTGTACCTGTGAGGTTAGACTCAGGTGTGTACCTGTGAGGTCAGACTCAAGTGTGTACCTGTGAGGTGTGTACCTGTGAGGTCAGACTCAGGTGTGTACCTGTGAGGTTAGACTCAGGTGTGTACCTGTGAGGTC